>NC_083438.1:30924413-30979690 GCF_020745735.1 Hemiscyllium ocellatum
GGATCATGGCTGCTTCATCCTCCTCAGTAACCTGCTCCTGCTTTCCCCAAGGGACTTTCGATATCTTTCAGCCCAAGACCTACTTCCAACTCCTTCTTGAAAAACATTTCGATGTTTTTGGCTGTTTCTGTGGCAGAGAGTTCTGCAGGCTCACCACACTCAGTGTGAAGACATTTCTCCTCAGCTCACTCCTAAATGTTCTACCCTATGTCCTTGGAGTATCACCCTGGTTCCCGACTCCCCTGCTTTCAGGAACGCCCTTCCAGCCTCTACTCTGTGCAGAATGGTTCGTATTTCAAAGGTTTCTGTGAGATTTGCCTTCATTCTTCAAAACTCCAGGAAACGTACCCATCACTGATCCGACCTCTCCTCGTACATCAGTCCTACCATCCCAGGAATCAGGCTGGGAAAGCTTTGCTGTGAACCCTCCATCACCAGAACATCCTTCCTCAAACTGGGCGCTCAAACTGCATACAATCCTCCAGGGGTGATCTCACCAATGCCCTGTACAATTACAGCTCCGTACTCCTGTCCTCCCACTGTGAAGGCCAACATCCCATTTGCTTGCTGCACCTGTAACTGGTATACAAGGACACCCAGGCCTTGCTGCATCTTTCCCTTTTCCAAACTATCAGTATTCAGCTCAAATTCTGCTTTCCTGTTTTTTTCTCCCAAAATGGATAACCTCACATTATCCTGCATCTGCCATGCATGTAACTGCCCACTCAAACTGTTCAATTCACACTGGATCTTCTCTGCATCGTCTCACAATTCACCCACCCACCTCTCACCAGGCTATGTGCCAAATGCAAATTCGGTGCCATGGGGAGGGCCTCAACCAGGACCTTGGGTTCATGTCACATTACAGGTGACCACCATTGCACTACACACACACACAGATTCTCCTACACACACACACACACACAGGCAATCTCTCTCACACACAGGCACTCTTATACACACATACACACTGACACACATTACCCACACTGACACCCCACACACCCTGACAGACACGCACATTCCCACACTCACACATGCACCCCGTCACAGACTTAAGACACTCTGCACTCACGACACACACATGCACTTTTCACACTCACACACACCCCACCCCAGACAGACACACAGAGACAGACAAAGATCCATATGCACACATATATGTTTGTGGGGTGAATTTGTACTTGCAGAGTTACATTACACTTTGCTCAAAAACTGCATGTATTCATGTAGAACTCTGAGTTCAAAAACTGCATGAATTTATGTAAACTCTGTTATCTCACTTTTTAGATTAGAATCAATCTAAACATCATGGTATAGACAGAGAACACAGGGGGCTAACACCTTCAACATATTGTCCAGCTATCACCATTGTCAACAGCTAACCCGCGAATGTAAATTTTTAAAAAAAAGGTTTTGTGATTTACACATGATAGAAGTGAAACTAACAGATGAAAGGCTGAACAGACAATCAATTTTTCAATATATAATTTCAGTTGCATCACACTGTAAATTTTTTCCAAAAATTCTGTGTGTTAGGATTGAGCCCTCCACTACCACCTGAGTGAAGGAGCAGCGCTCCGAAAGCTAGTGTGCTTCCAATTAAAGCTGTTGGACTATAACCTGGTGTTGTGTGATTTTTAACTTTGTACACCCCAGTCCAACACCGGCATCTCCAAACCGTTAAAGAAGGACACTCCCCCATCATTGCCACAAGAACGAACAGAATGGACAGTGAATACTGGTCTTTCATGGTGATCACTTGTTCAAAATGAAAATACCACGACGATGTTATGGTGATTATATCCGATGGTCATGACAAAATTGGACTTTGCAATGTTAAGTGACATTTTAAAACTGATAAAACATGTTGTAGTGGTCAGTTATTATCAGTATAAACTCTACATGCAGCAGGAACTAGAATTTTGTGACGATATAACATTCAGGGCAAACTCAGTGCTCAGCATTTTTAACATTGGGATATTTCAAACTATTATTTATTTGCAATTTTGCCCAGAAATGTGGGCTGTTCTTGTTGTCAGGTTTTTTTCCCCTGATATCACACAGCCCACAGATAGGAAACAAACATTGCCTGCCCTTCAGTCAATGGTCAGTTCAGGACAAATCTTTGAAGAGGAGTTCACAGATGCAAGGCAGTGAGGGTGGAAGTCTTTTGGTGCATGGCCATGTGTTGAATTTAGTTGTAGTCCCAGGACAACAGCTGACCTAGAAGGTGTTTGTGTTTGGGAACTCAGAGAACAGGACCACATGCAGCTGGATCTCCAAGAGTTGTTCAAACTCAGGTCAGTGTTGGAGACGTTGGCTGGCAAATCAGAGATGGTAGGGGAAAGTGAGGACTGCAGACGCTGGAGATCCGAGTCGAGAATGTGTTACTGGAAAAGCATAGCAAGACAGGATGTCATGAAAGGCTGATGCCTGAAACGTCGAATTCTTCTGCTCCTCGGATTCTGCCTGACCTGCTGTGCTTTTCCAGCAACACATTCTCAAATCAGTGATGCTGTCAGGGTCCCTGAAAACCCTGCCAGCTGTGACTGAGCAGAGGAGATCTGTGTCACTCACAATACAGCGCAAGTGGCAGTGGGTTACAAAGGACGTGGATCATTCATTTGAGGGAACACAGCCAGATCAGCAAATATCCTGGCTGGTGAGGTCTTTGCTGTAGCCAGTGTTCTGTGAAAAGAAAAGCTGGCCTCACATTTGTGAAGAATACTGGAGAGTCATTCTGAGATTCTCTGGGATGGAAGGTTATTCAAAGCAGGGGCTTTGATCAAAATGGAAAGGATCAATGAGGTGCAGAATGAAGAAGAATCTCTTTGGAGGTTGTCTCATGGTCAGGTTGGGAGAAGTGAAGAATTTCTAACTCTCACTGAGATAAATGAAATATGTAGATCCAGTGAAGATTTTGAAGTTAAATTCGGAGACATGTGAGATGTATCACAATCACATTTACTAGCTGATTATCCTTCTATTTTAATACTCAGTTCATGGTGTACCTGTTTTGTTCATTGTATTAGTTTTCAATCACAGTAAAATCTATTGTAGTTTGTCCAAAACCATAGGATTGTACATTATTCATTTCTTAAGTCCATGAGGTACCACAGAGGACACAGATATAAAACAAACATTGCTCGCTCCTCAGTCAATTGTATCATTAATTTGACAATTTTACATCATCACAGTAATGATGAGATGTCTCTTTAAAGAACAACTGAGTCTGTTTTAATTACAAGGACACAGTCAAAACTTAACTGTAAAGGTAGCACAAATAACCATGTCTCAGGTTTATACCTGCCACCACAGAATGTATAAACTTATAACATTCCAATGAGACAACCAACTTCCCACTTTACCTGATGGACTGCTGTTCAAGGCAACAGCAATTCACACCAAGTTGCATCAGCAACAGAAATAAATCTGTTAAATGGAACATAATCACATTTCACAAAGAAACACTGAAAACAAAGGCTTTCTAATCTGTTTCTGTGCAGCGTTAAGTGTTCCCCTAAAACATGCACAGTCATGAGTGAGATGGCCATAATAACAAAAAAGGTTCAAGCCATATGGTCTGAGAGGTAGGTGGGTGCACAGTAAGTAAACAGAATTAAAATGATCAAAGGTCCAGACCAAAAACTAGAAATGAAATTGTAATTTCCCATCGCCCGTTGAGATTATTGCAATGATGTCATGCTGCTATTTCCCAGTTGATGATCATTTAAGATGAGAATTGATCAAGAGGACTGGAAGTTTTGCTTTAGTTTTTTGTTAAATTTAAGCATTTTTAAAATGTTTACATCATTCACCATGGGGACAGTGAACGAGACAGGAGAGATGCATTCTCTGCTTCTGTTTAGGAACTTAGACCATTTCCTTATATCCAAATATGCTTTGTGCACTCTGTCTCTAATTCCCATTTTCCCACCTCAAAAAGCCACATTGTCTCACACGGCTCACACATTGAGGAGCACTTTATTTTCAAGGTGAGAACATTCTTGGACTTGTGTTTCAGTTACTGCATTCCAACTTCAGATAACCTTTCCTAAAAACGGGAAATTTGTGGCAGTCTACATTCCTCCATCATTAATGAAAATGAATGACGAATTTTTAAAAATGCGTTTCATTACCAAATAAATAAACAAAAGGTGTAAAATGCCATTTTAAACATCATTCTCGGGTTTCAGACAGGATTTAATGGCAACACAGTTAGGATCATAACACACTTTTCCAAAAAATAAGTCACAATCTGTTGGACATTAAATACTAGAACAGGGCCATACCCGCCATTTATTCACATGGGAGCAATCCCTGCACCCTCTGTTTAGAAAAGTGTGCACTGCCCTGGCAAAGGACTTCCTGTACTTCCCTTATTCTCTTAAAATGGTTATGGTTTGAGTGGAACCATTTGAAGAAAATTGGATTGTCTCTCCACTGTTTCACATTCCCCCCTCACTGCTTCTAAAAGGACATGACCATAGTTGCACAAAGCTTCTATTTCCATTGGTATCAGTCCAACTTCCATTTCAGTTTATAATTCAAAATAGGGCATTGCAATCTACCCTGTGATTTGCCATGAGAGTGACCTGACTGAATGATACCAGGGATGGGGGACTTCAGTTGATGTGGAAAGAGTGGAGACATTGGGATTATTCTTTCTCATTGGGAGTGAGGTTGCTTCACTGAGTGAAGAGACAGGATCAAACATATTTCCCAACTGTGAAGGGGGAAGACACCAATTTTGGAACAAACCTGATTGATCTGTGCATCCAAGATACTGTAAAGCTGAGAACTTTGCAAATTCCAAGGGGTGCAGGATTCTGTGTCCTTAGATTACTCACGCCAAATACTCAGGCAGAAGCAGAAAGTTTAAAAGAAATGGTAAGTAAATGGTCTGAAGTTATTAAGACCAAGAAGTGGAGGAGAGTTTGCTGCAGCAATAATAAACCCTGGTTCAACCATTTTGGAACCCAGTGTGTGTGCTTCTGGGGCCCAGACTCTGGGAAGGGCATCCCAGCCTTGGATAGAGAGATCCCATAACGTGACCAATGCACAAAGCATTAGAGTATGAGAAGGGAGATGTCTCTATTCTGTACAATAGTCATTGGGGGAGGAAATGTTTTAACTCAAAGCCAAAAAGGGTAGCGCTGGAAAAGCACAGCAGGTCAGGCAGCATCTGAGGAGCAGGAGAATCGACGTTTTGAGCATGAGGAAAAAGTGAGGACTGCAGACGCTGGAGATCAGAGTTGAGAGAGTAGTGCTGGAAAAGCACAGCAGGTCAGGCAGCATCTGAGGAGCAGGAGAACCGATGTTTCAGGCAAGACCCTTCATCAGGAAAGTCGTGGGGGGGGGGTGAAAGAGGGCAGAGAGATTAACAGGAGGGTGGGGGTGGGGCAGAGGGAAGATAGCTGGGAACGAGATTGGTGGATAATGATTGTGATTGGTCAGTGGGGACAGTTGAGTGAATAGGTGGGAAGGACGATGGTTAGGTAAGACAGAACAAAAGGGCGATGCCGGGTTGGAGGGTTGATTTGGGATGAGGTGGGGGGAGGGGAGATTTGGAAACTGGTGACGTCGATGTTGATGTCATGCGGATGAAGTTTCCCAAGGAGTTCTTCCTCCAGGTGTCGAGTGGTTTGGATTGTGCAGTGGAGCAGGTTCCACATTCTGTCTCCCCGATGTAGAGGGAACCACATGGAGAGCAACGGACACTGTAGGTGAGGGAGGTGGATATGCAAGAAAATCTCTGCCAGATGTGAAACGATCCTTTCGGGCCTTGGACGGAGGTGAGAGGGGAGAAGTTTACACAGGTGTTACACCTCGTACAGTGGCTAGGAAGGTGCTGTGTGGGGAGAGTGGATTGGTGGGGAGTGTGGACCTAACCAGGGAGTCACAGAGTGAATGTTCTTGATGGAACACAGATAGGAATGGGGAGAGAAATATATCTCCGGTTATGGGGTCTGACTGTAGGTCACCGAAATGGCAGAGAATCATGTTCTGTATCTGGAAATTCGTGGGTTGGAAGGTGAGGACCAGAGGGGTTCTGTCCTTGTTGTGGTTGGAGGGGTGTGGTTCGAGGGCGGAGGTGCAGGAAGTGGAGGAGATGTAGTGGAGTGCATTGTTGATCACGTGGGATGGAAAATTGTGGTCCTTGAAATAGCAGGCCATCTGTGATGTCCTGGAGTGGCGTTGCTCCTCCCCTGCCAACCCAACCAGTTTCCCTTCACTGATGCACCCATATCGGTTTGGGGAACTGATCCTGACCCTCAACTGCTTCTCTATTGAATCCTTCCACTTCCTCCAAACAAGAGGCATAGCTACTGGCACCAGCAGGGGGCCCCAGCTATGCCTGGCTCTCTGTCTCCCTCACTTAAAACCAGTACCATCCCCCACCATCTCTGCCCCTACGCCAATGACTGTGTTGGCGCTACCTCATTCTCCCACGAGGAGGTTGAACAGTTCATCAACTTCACCAACACCTTTAACCCTGACCTCAAGTTCACCTGAACCATCTTCGACACCTCCCTCACTTTCCTGGACCACTCCATCTCTGTCTTTGGTGATCGAATCAACACAGACATCTATTTCAAACACACTGCTTCCCAAGTTACCTTGACTACACCTCCTCCCACCCTCCCTCCTGTAAAAATGTGATCCCCTTCTAATTTCTCCGCCTCTGCTGGATCTGCTCACAGGAGGAGCAATTCCACTCCAGGACATCCCAGATGGCCTCCTATTTCAAGGATCACAATTTCCACTCTCACATTATCAACAATCCCCTTCAGAACATCTCCTCCATTTCCTCAAACCCCAAGTCATCACCTTCCACCCACTAATCTCTAGATACAGTGCATTTACCTACGCCATTTTTGCCACCTATGGTCAGACCCCACCAACAAATATATATTTCCTTCTCCAATCCTATCTGCCTTCTGCAGTGACCATTCCCTCCGTGACTCCCTAGTTAGGTCCACACCAACCAACCTTCCACAGACTGCGCATACACCCACCTCATCTCCTGTGTCCATTCCTCTCCATGCGGTCTCCTCTACAAGGGAGAGGCAGGATGCCAACTTGTGGAGTGTTTCAGAGAACATCTCTTTGACACACACACCAAACAACCCCACTGCTCTGTGTTCAACCACTTCAACTCCCCCTCCCACTCCTGCAAGGACATGCAAGTCCTGGGCCTCCTCCACCGCCAAATCAAAGCCATCCATCAATTGGAGGAAGAATGCCTCATCTTCTGGCATTGGACCCTTTAACCACATGGCATCAACATCGACTTCCCCAGTTTCCAAATCTCCCTTCCCCCACCTCATCTCAAATCCAACCCTCCAACTCGGCATTGCTCCCTTGACCTGTCCTACTTTTACATTTCCTTCCCAATTATCCGCTCTACCCTCCCCACCAATACGTTACAATGACCTCTCACCTGTCACCTTCCCAGCTTCCTTCGCCGCAGCCACTCCAATCCTCCTATTTATCTCACTGCCCTCACCCCCCTCCAACATTCCTGATGAAGAGCTTATCCTCAAAGTGTAAATTCTCCTGCTCCTCGGATGCTGTCTGACCTGCTGTGCTTTTCCAGAGCCACCCTTTGACACTGATTCTCTATCAGCTGCAGTCCTCAGTTTCTTTTTTTAACTCAATCCCTGTGTTCCACACCAATGGTAGGAATGCAGTTTCAGTCACTCAGTGAGAACAATAACGCCTTCGATAAAATCTGGAGTCTGCTCCACTTCTCCTCTCCACACTCTACTGTGTGGGAGTTGTATCCTGCATTTCACTGTGTCCTTCATGAAGGATGGTGGTCTCACGTGGCGCTTGTACTCAGGTCAAAGGTCACCAGCACACGCATGACATCATTGCCCTCTGCTCAAACCCATGGTTTATCACAGGTCATTCAGCATTTGTGACCTTTTTAAACAGGTTCGGCATCCTGTGCAGATTGACACAAAAATAATGCCTGTTCTCTGGTCTCTCGGCTGACTAATCCTCACACCCCTTCACTGAGAGATTGGTCAGAGTAAAATCAATAGGTGATAGATGGAGGGCCCGAGACTTGTATGAAGATCTGGAAGAAAATGTCACTGATTCTTAACAACAACAGGACATGTGCAGAGACCCACAATCTGCAAAGACATGATGTGCTAACTCCTAGTCAAAGGGTGAAAACGTAACCTACATCACGATCATTCTGATGGCTAACATTGTGTCTGTCCACATCCGGGTGTCTGGCGAACCTCAGTACACAAACATCAAGTTTCACTAAAGCTGACAGTATCTTGTTATTTGGTGAATTGTCATCTGTTGTGTCCTTCTTCAATGTTGTAAAGGTTAGCTTTTCAAAGGCAACTGCAGGCTGGGAGTTAGTCCCTGTCTACACCATCTCCATTTGGATGTACCCACTCCCACGCTTAGAATAGACATGGTTGGTCCAGTCCCTCTCTACAACATGTTGTTCACTTGTTTGAAATGAGGGTCAACAGGTAAAGTCCCATCTCTCCCATGGTCTGGCTGTTACTAAGGTTGATGAACACAGGTGAAGCAGTTTGGGAATCTCCTCACTGGAATTTAGAAGTGTGAGAGGTGATCTCATTGAGACATTGTGGTTTCTTTAGGGTCTTGGTAGGGTAACTGCTTGAGAGGATGTTTCCCACATGGGAGTGTCTCAAATCAGAAAGAGCAGCAGAATTGTGGGGTGCTAATTCAGGATTGTAATGAGAAAGCATTCCTTCTCTCAGAGAGCTGTGAGTCTTTGGAACTGCTTACACAGAGAGATCTGTGATCATGTAAAGGTGCTGGCATCCAAGTGACTATGACATGATGCAGTGCAGTTTCAGCTCCTCCAGCTCCATTACAGGATGAGCAGGAGATAGCCATCTGGGAATGACAAGCATCAGCGTACACCTTGGACTGAATTAATCTCGGGAGTGGATCCCATGGGATGAAGACAGTCTGAATGTAGTTCAGTAGGCAATTTGCTAAAAGGACTGGAATTAAATCTGTCTTGGGAATTGTGATCAAAACAAATGCAGTTTCATAAAGTATGAAGAGGTATATAAGATTCAGCACAGTCAGCAGTAACCTGTGAATTGGAGCCTTTAATTCCAACAGGGATCAGCCATCAGCTTTCTTAGAAAACGACAATGTCAGCCATCGAGAGGATAAGAGTTCTGTTTACCACTCGATACATATTCAGATGTATCATTGTACCCCTTGGAATTCTTGGTGAGTTCTCACACATTTAAAATTGCGCCTCACTGTGTACAGGAACACAGCGGTGTTTGTAGATTCATTATGTTATTTATCGCATCTTTCTTTCACAGCTCCAGCAAATTAACTTCCAATGACAATTTACGTTTTATTGCTGCTCATATTGCTAGTATGTCAAGTTCATTAAGTGAGAGTGTTCTGAGAGCAATATTGCTGTAATGTGGGAGATGGACTGAAGAGTACCTTCCTAGAGTGAAGATAAAGAAATCTGAAGAGCACTCACAATAACTTTTTAACAGAGTGTGGAACGCATGTGGAATGAGCTGCCAGCAGAAGTGATTGAGGCTGTTTCATTAAGAACATTGAAAAGGCATTTGGATACATACAAGGATAGGAAAGGTGTAGAAGGATATGGGCCATGTGCAGGGGAATAGGGTTAGCCTGGATGGACATTTTGGTCAGCATGGGCCAGTTTGGGCCAAAGGGCCTTTCTCCAAAATGTAGGACTCTCTGACTCTATAACACACAACTTATAACAGGGAAAATAAATGTGCCATTTGTCACAGGGTGCACCATGGAGAGCTAAAACTCTGCAGTGTTATACTTGGTGAATGGTCAGAATTAGACTGTAATTCTCGATCAAATTATTTTGAGAATTAGCTGGATACAAACGTTATGAAGTTGAAGGTGTGTATTGTACTTTTAAGAGAGAGTGAACGCTGTTGTGAACTGAGAGATTAAAAGCAACTGTGTGTATGACTAGATAGCAGTCCCAAACTGCACTGGAAAATCGAAAATATGTAACATTTGACCATGAAAGAGATACCTGAGTTTTGGTTGCTGCTTTGACAGCATTTTCAACTTAACCCATCAGTTTAAATTATGCCCCAGTATACTAAAACGGCATCATGTCTGTATTTATTGCTTTTCTAACATCAAACCAATGAGACAATGCGATGTTGAGGGTATAAAAATGCAGTCAGTTTGAACTTTGGAGAGAGAGCAACTGCCACCAAGACAGAAACATCTGGAGATGTAACAACTTGCTCTCTCTTGTTGCAGAGTTGGAGACCGATAGGGGTGAGCAATTAAGAGAATGGGGGGCTTATAGTTGTGAATAGTTGTTGTTTAAAGTTCACTTTTAGGGTTGAAAAATAAATTGATTTCATTTTCTTGAAATTGTGGAATTTGGGAGTTCTCTATCACTCGGATTTTAAAAATTTACGAGCTGAGGCGAGCTTTTCTGGGTGTTTGAGCTTAATTAGCAGAGGGATTCACCTCCGTGTCGTAACAGTTTGGAGGCTCAGGTTGAACATCTGGATAGATTTGAACAGGTTTAGACAGATCCACTCTGAGATGTGGACAGATTTGAACAGATTTGAGATACGAAATGTCCCATAAGATTTAAACATTTGCACATTAGTGTCCGAGATCTTTAATTAAAATGTAGTCGAAAAATTTGTTTAATTTCAGTTCGTTGTGTTTGGTTATAATAAAAGTGAGGTAAATGGCTCTTAAGATTGCTGAAGTGGTTCGAGGTTCTGGGGTTTGAAGATGCTTCCCAAATTTGTCAAGAAAGTTTAGAAAGACAGGGGAAGGACATAGAATTAGTAAATAGGTTAGCAGTGGGTTTATCCTGGGACAAAAGGAAAGCTGAAATTGTAATGGATTTGTTCAAGCGCTTACGTGGATCAGAGAAACGGACACGTGCAAATCATACATGTAGCAGTTCATAAAATTGTGATAGCAGATGCGTTATTGTGCATTTAAAGAGAGTGTAGATAATTTCCAATGTCATTTATATGTGCACAAATTAGTCTGAACGGTATAACTTAGATTAATGACCTATGTATTTCATTGTAATGGAAGTAAAATTAGCAAAAAATGAAGCCATCTTTTCATTATGATAGTCCATTATTTTCTTAAAGGGGGAGGTGTTATGAAGTTGAAGGTGTGTACTGTACCTTTAAGAGAGAGTGAATGTTGTTATGAACTGAGGGATTACAAGCACCTGTGTATAAGAGTAGATGGCAGTCCCAGAGCACACTGGGAAATAGAAAATATGTAACATTTGACTGTGAAATATATACCTGAATTTTGGTTGCTGTTGGACAATAATTCAAATTTAATCAATCAGTTGAAATGATATCATCAGATTCTAAAACAAATCGAATTTATTGTTTTGCCAACTTCAAAGCGATGAGATGATCTGCTGTGTGGTGCGGGGTATATAGAAAAGTGTGGACTGTTTGAAAATGGGAGAGAGAGCAACTGCCATTAAGATCTTGCTCTCCAAGAAATTAGAAAACATTCTAAAAGGTACCTTTTAGTATGAAACATACTCGCAGTAAATAGAAGGAATAAGCCGAGAGAGATATTAGGCCAGAAGACAAAAGACAGGGGCTGTGCAGTTTTGAAATTAAATTGATACAATTTTTATGTGTCTTATTAGAACAGCATATTGTTACAGAGTTGGAGGCCGATAGGGGTGAGCAATGAAGAGAATGGTGGGGGACTTATAGTTGTGAATAGTTGTTATTTAAAGTTCACTTTTAGAGTTGGATAATAAATCGATTTCATTTTCTTGAAATTGTGGAATTTGGGAGTTCTCTCTCACTCAGATTTTAATGGATTCTGAGGTGAGGTGAGCTTTTCTGAGTGTTTGGGTTTAATTAACAGATAGGTTCACCACAGTGTCAGAACAGTTGGGGGGCTTGGGTCAAAGGTTTGGATACATTTGGACAGGTTGAGACAGATCCTGTCTGAGATTTGAACAGATTTGAGATATGAAATGTCCCAGACGATTGAAACATTTGTGAATTGGTGTCCTCAAATAAAGTCTTCAAATAAAATGTAGGTTAAAAATTGTTTAATTTCAGTTGCTTGTGTTTGGTTAAAAGAAAGGTGAGGGAAATGGCTCTTAAGATTGCTCAAGAGGTTCTGGGGTTTGAAGACGCTTCCCAAATTTGCTAAGAAAGTTTAGAAAGACAGAGGAAAGACACTTTTAGAATTAGTAAATAGGTTAGCAGTGGGTTTAACCCAGGACGGAAGGAAAGCTGAAATTGTAATGGAGTTGTTCAAGCACTTACGTGTATCAGAGAAACAGACACGTGCAAATGGTACATGTGGCAGTTCATAAAATTGTGATCGCAGATGCATCACTGTGTATTTACAGAAAGTGTAGATAATTTCCAATGTGCAGAAATTAATCTGAAAGGTATAACTTAGACTAATGACCTATGTATTCCATTGTAGTGCAACTAAAGTTAGAAAAAAAATCTGTTCATATCTTTTCTTAACAGGGGAGGTGTTATGAGGTTGAAGATGTGTGCTGTACCTTTAAGAAAGTGTGAATGTGATTATGAACTGAGAGATTGCTAGCCACTGTGTATATGACTAGATGGCAGTCCCAGAGCATACTAGAAAATTGAATAGATGTAACATTTGGCTGTGAAAGACATCCCTGAGGTTTGGTTGCTGTTTGGACAATAATTCAAATGTAAACAATCAGTTTAAATTATACCACCAGGTTCTAAACTCCAATTGAATTTATTGTATTGCCAATGTCAAAGCAATGAGAGAGACAATGTTTGAGGGGGGCTGTATAAAAGTGCGGACAGTTTGAAAATGGGAGAGAGAGCAACTGCCATCGAGACAGGAACACCTCGAGATTGAACGTCATGTTCTCCAAGAAATTAGGAAACCCTCTCTATCAAAGGTAAGTTTTCATATGAAACATGCTCACAGTAAAAAGAGGGAATGACTCACAAAGATTATCAGCGGAAGGAGGAAGACAGAAGGAGCCAGCGGCTATGTGGTTTTGAAATTCAGTTGATGTAATTTTAATAAGTGTGTCTTATTGGAACAACACATTGTTAAAGAGTTGGAGGCCATTTGGGGTATGCAATTAAGAGAAAGAGTGCTTATAGTTGTGAATAATTGCTGTTTACTGTTCACTCTCAGAGTGAAAAAAAATGATGCTGTTTTCTTGAAATCGTGGTATTTGGAAGTTCTCTGTCACTCATATTTTAACAGATTATGAGGCAAGATGAGCTTTTCAGGGTGTTTGGGTTTAAGTAACAGAGGTGTTCACCTCCCTGTCATCACATATCTCAGTGTGATGCTTCTTTGAAAGGAGCATCGTTGATCAGTTTGTAACACTGAAGGAATTGATGTTTCATAATGAATGAGTTATGAGAGACTTGGCCATTCTGCAGCATCACTGACAGGACTGATACTCCCCAACTCTTCCTCTGCATGAGAAATTGATCACATTCGGAACTGACACGGGTCAGACATTGAGTGCTTGCATCCTGGAGTAACACATTCTCACATTTCAAATAACATTTTTTTATATATATAAATGAGACAAATTGATCAAACTAAAATGGTGAATGCAAGTACTGCAGATGCAGGAGATTAGAGTCAAGATTAGGGTGATGCTGGAACAGCACAGCAGATCAGGCAGCACCCAAGGAGCAGGAAAATTGAAGTTTCGGGCAAAAGCCATTCATCAGGAATAAGGCTGGGAGCCTCGGGGTGGAGAGATAAATGGGAGGGGGTGGGGCTGGGGGAAGGTAGCTGACAGAGCAATAGGTCAGAGAGGAGGGTGGAGTGGATAGGTTTATTTCCCCACAGATTAACGTTAAATGTGTAAAAGCCACAAAGAGATGCACTTGTGCTTTATTTAATTGCAATTTTTATTATCATGATTAAATTGTTCGTTCTGGCCCAACAACTGTCCCTTAGTATTTCCTAAATGCATTCTGTGTGATTGTGTTGATTAAAGAAGGGATTCAGCTCTCCAGAATGAACAAAGAGCCGCATGAGTGCTGAAAGTGGTCAATGCTCTTTGGTCTTATTTGTGATGGGTAACAACAAAGGCTCCCACTCTCTTTACACTCTAATTTGGTGCAGAGAATGGGGAAGATGAGTACCTAGAAAAATTAACACATCACTACTCTCTTTCAATGATGCTTGCCTAATATTTGTTATATTAGCATACTGTAATTATTATTCAGATAATAAACTATCTGTATGCTTTTTTGATGTTTGTTTCTCAAAGGAAATTTAGTGACCATTATCATTCAAGCCCGAGGAAGATGTGGGCTGAACAAATGTATCACCAGCTATCTTGTAGCAATGGCAGCAGCAGATTTACTGGTCATCTTCTTTAGTGTGGTAATGTCATTCATCTTTGCTGCATTCTACACCTACATGCCCCACACTGTCCCTTGTACCCTTCAAGAAGTGATGATATACGTAACCCTAGATTGTTCTGTCTGGTTAACAGTCGCTTTCACTTTTGATCGCTTTGTTTCTATTTGTTGCCAGCAGTTCAGACTCAAATATTCCACTGTAAAAACTGCAAGGGTGGTGATAGGAACCGTGTGTGTATTAAGTTTGGTGGCTAACATCCCCTACTACTTCACTTATGAATCCTATGAATTATATATACCTGTTGGTTGCATACAAAGTCCAGAAGTTTACACTCTTCCTGGCTGGCTGACATTCATCTGGTTCCACAATCTTTCAACCCCACTGCTGGCTTTCTCTCTGATTTTGGTGCTTAATGTGCTGACCATCAGACATGTTTTAATATCGAGTAGAGCCCGGAGGAAGCTCCGTGGTCAAGGCAAGGCTGAGAAACATGAAGATCCAGAGATGGAGAGTCGGAGGAAATCAATGATTTTACTTTTCTGTCTGTCGGGGAACTTTATCCTTTTGTGGCTGACAGAACTGGTTATGAATATGTACTTCAATATCAACAACTCAATTATTGTGACATATTGGGGTGACCCAGTAAATGTAGCAAGTAAGGCAGGGAACATGTTGAAGCTTCTCAGTTCCTGCACAAACACGTTTATCTATGCTGTGACTCAAAGTAGGATCCGACAGGAAATAAAAAATGGAGTCAAGTTTCCATTTACAGTAATTCTGAAGCTGATTAAATAAATCTTATCATCAAATTTGGTGTTGTTTCTGCTCACCAATTAATGTAAGTGGGTGAACATGATGGAATTTAGAGGCACCTACAGAGACATGTACAGAGAATCTAAGCTTTTACATTCCAGTCTATCACTGACTGTTTCTGATCCTCCAAACAATCGAGCTCCCCTTCCACTCCTTCCTCCATTCTTTGATTATTCAGCTTCCCCTCAAATATATATCTCCCCCTGATTTTGACATGTCCCAGTGACATTCAGCTCGGGATTCTCTGCCTGAAGACACTTCAGCTGAAATTACAATTCCCTCTGCTTGTGATTCTCTCATATTGAAGGCCCACATTTTGTTCCTTTCTGCAAATGGAAGGTAGGAACCAATTTTATCAAAACCTGTTCTCATTTTGGAAACCTTCATTTTCCCAGCACATCTGAAAACATGACAAAGTGAAGGATATAACCTCCCAGAGCGGGGATTGTGTTTTAACTCTGTTTATTGTACCCTCTCACCGCCTCCATATCCTGAAACAATACAGGCAGAACTGTGCAAAGCCATTTACATCTCACAGTCATTTTCACATAAATTCATTATTTTTTATTAATTCTCTCCCTTTACCAAAATTCATCCTGAATAACTATCACTTTTTGTCACCTTTTAAAGTCATGTCAATGCTTTTTGAAGACATTAATTTATCCTCATGACTATGTGTTCTGTTCATTAACAGATTGACCATAATTTTGCAGGAGATCCAGAATATTTGGTATTTTTGTCATTTATTATCCTCATTGTTAATGTGAAGTATTTATATTTCCATGCTAATGTGCCTACCAATGGAAAAATTAAATATATGAACCTTTCTTTAAATGTTATAGATTAGATTTCCTACAGAATGGAAACAGGCCCTTCGGCCCAACAAGTCCACACCGATCCTCCAAAGAACAATCCACCCAGACCCATTACCCTCCATTCACCTCTGACTAATGTACCTAACACTATGGGCAATTTAGTATGGCCAATTCACCTAACCTGCACATCATTGGATTGTGGGACGAGGCCGGAACACCTGGAGGAAACCCACACAGACACAGGGAGAATGTGCAAACTCCACACAGACAGTCGTCCAAGGTGTGAATTGAACCCATGTCCCTGGCGCTGTGAGGCAGCAGTGCTAACCACTGAGCCAACGTGCCATGGTGCACTGTCATAATCCGACAGTAGGGCCAACAGTTTTATTGCTTTCTTTTCTTGAACAAATGTGAAGCAACATAAAATTCCATTAGTTTCAAGAGGACTTAGTATCTCACCAACATTTCTATCTATAAAATGTATGAACAGGGGGTTTCAATGGGGCAGCTGGTTCTCGGGAACAGCAGGCTGTATCCAGGACAATAGATAGACAGGACAGCCAGCATTAAGATGTTTGTGTTCTGACAATATGCCCCATACATTGTTGCTCTACACAAACCTCGGGTTCCATAATTCACATCCAAAAATGAAAATAACAAGTAGGACGAAGATCTCTGACTGAAATCAACACATGAATAGTTATTGGCTGCCATTGTGTCAAGGATCGCCCTTACCTCAACTCTGTCGTCCAATAGCTTGTCAAACCTCTATGCATATTAATATACTCCCTCCAGCGGGTGGGATCTTACCCTGTTCAGTCGCCTCATGTCTGATATTTTATAAAAAAACATTCTTAAACTGTAAACAGAGCATATCCACTGTTTCATCTTTAACTATCCTGCTTGATGCATCACAGGAGCATTTATTTGAGCAAGTATTGTTACTACAACAACGACAGGAGTGAGAAAATTCCTCTGCTCACAAAACACAGAGTTTTCATTTTATTTATGAACTGGAGGTGCCGCGGTGTTGGACTGGATTGGATAGAGCTAAAAACCACACAATACCAAGTTATAGTTCAACAGGTTTATTTAACTTTATTTAGCTTTTGCAGCTGCCTGATGAAGGAGTAATGCTCTGAAAACTTCTCCTTCCAAATAAACCGATTGGACTAGAACCTGATGTTGCATGATTTTTAACTTCATTTTAATTGTAAGTGTTTTTCTTTTCCAGTTGCATGTGACTTCAATATTTTTCAATAAAGCCTTGAAGCACATGCCACACAGATCTCATTGAGTTTATCAGAACTACATCAGTGAGTTTATGACACTTATCCCAAGGGAAGGACAAAACTTATTTAAGGCGCTAAAAAGCATATTCTCAAATTCCATGATGCATGCAGACACATACACACACAGACAGTCTGATGGGGAACAAGTCATAGAGTCCAACAGCATGGAGACAGGCCCTTCGGTCCAAACTGATCCATATCGACCAACATCTCCATCCAGGCTTACCCTACTTTCTTGCACTTGCTCTATATCCTTCTAATCCTTTCCTATCTATACATAGTTAAATTGAAGGATAGGAAATTTGATGGGAGGTTAAGGAAAGTCAGTTCTGTTTGTCCAGACATCGGTAACACTGTCTCCTGATGCCCTAAACTGGTTAAAGGACATCACTCAATTCTATCTCATCAGGAAGAACTCCGAATGAGCACAGGCGGGTCAGCAGTCTGAAATGAATTGAAATATATTTAGATTCAGACACAGTGACTATGGACTTTTCAGGTAACAGAAACCGTTAAATCTTTATATTTGAAAGCAGGTCATAATTTTAAACACCACCCACAAACCCCAACCCCTCCCCCTGCCAGACTCCTTCAAGTTGGTGTCCAGACAGAACGTAGGGAATAGGAATAAATGAATCATTCCCTGGATGGCGTACTGCTCCTAATGGGGATTTGGAAAGGTTAGGGTTAGGGCCACAACTCTTCGCAATCTACATCAATGAATTGAATGAAGTGATCAATTGAAATGCCTCCAAAATATCTGATGGCACTAAGTTAGACCAGAAGAAACAGGAACAGGAGTAGACCATTCAGCCCGTTGAGCCAGCTCACCTATTCAGTAAGACCACGCTTGACCCAACATCTCTCACGTCCACATTCCTGTCCTTTCCCTGTGACCTTTGATACCCCGACTGATCAAGAATCTACCTGTCTCAGTCTTAAATATACACAAGGATACTGAGCCCACAGCTCGTTGTGGCAAGGAGTTCCAACCACTCTCAACGCTCTAAGAAAAGAAATTCTTCCTCATCTCAGTCTGTAATGGGGTACTGGGCTAATAGTGGGATACTTGGTAGTGTGGATGAGCAGAGGGATCTTTGTGTCCATGTACACAGATCTCTGAAAGTTGCCACCCAGGTAAATAGTGCTGTGAGAGAAGGCATATGGTGTACTGGTTTTTATTTCGAGAAATTGAGTTCCGGAGTCCTGAGGTCATGTTGCAGTCTGGTGCGGCCGCATACCATACTATACTATAGGAAGGATGTGGAAGCACTGGAACGGGTGCAGAGGAGGTTAACCAGGATGTTGCCTGGTATGGTAGGAAGATCGTATGAGGAAAGTCTGAGGCACTTGGGGCTGTTTTCATTGGAGAAAAGAAGGTTTAGGGGTGACTTGATGGAGGTGTACAAGATGATTAGGGGTTTAGATAGGGTTGACCATGTGAACCTTTTTCCACGTATGGAGTCAGCTATTACGAGGGGCATATCTTTAAATTAAGGGGTGGTAGATATAGGACAGAGGTTAGGGGTAGATTCTTTACTCAGCGAATCGTGAGTTCATGGAATGCCCTGCCAGTAGCAGTGGTGGACTCTCCCTCTTTATGGGCATTTAAACGGGCATTGGATAGGCATATGGAGGATAGTGGGCTAGTGTAGGTTAGGTGGGCTTGGATCGGCGCAACATCGAGGGCCGAAGGGCCTGTACTGCGCTGTATTTTTCTATGTTCTATGTTCTATGTAATTGGCTCCCCTTTATTCTGAGCCGATGCCCACTACTCCTCAGCTCTCCCATGAAGGGTAGCATCCTCCTCACATTTCAACCCTTCAAGAATTCTGTATAGTTAAATATATTTCACATTATTCTTACCCTACAATCAAAAATACAAAAAAGATTAGTACAATTTTAACTCTGTTAGAAAACGGAACATAATAATAGATTAACAGCTAAACAGTAACTGTTCCAATACAGTAACACCCCATAAACACACCCTCTGCAAGGTCACCACCTGCTTCATTTTCAACTGAATTTTATCCATTTCCATCATTCCAATGGCATCCTTGGCAATTGGGAATGCTGTGTGCTTGCTACAATTGTCTCCCCTTTCCTCACGGACAGAGGATCTCCAACTCCAACTTGTTTGCCAACTCTGAATATTTTGCCTTGTTAACTTTCTGTAAAACTCCCAAAGTGACTTCCTCTACACCCAAAACCCTCTTAGTGTCTGAAAGAGCGATGATTACACAAGACACATGCCGTTCAACCGATTACCAGACTGAAACAAAATGAATACCAACACTTACCACTTACCACTCACCACTTTTGAGTCCAGCAATCCTAAACACAACATAGAATTAGACATTTGGTCTCAACAACAGCTTTAATTTGTTAGACTAAGACCCATCAAAATATATTCTGAAGATAACCTCAACTCTAACTTTATCTTGGTGGTAAAAACAATGACTGCAGATGCTGGAAACCAGATTCTGGATTCGTGGTGCTGGAAGAGCACAGCAGTTCAGGCAGCATCAAAAGTGCAGTGAATTCGACGTTTCGGGCAAAAGCCCTTCATCAGGAATAAAGGCAGTGAGCTGGAAGCGTGGAGAGATAAGCTAGTGGAGGGTGGGGGTGGGGAGAAAGTAGCATAGAGTACGATGGGTGAGTGGGGAAGGGGATGAAGGTGATAGGTCAGGGAGGAGAGGGTGGAGTGGATAGGTGGAAAAGAAGACAGGCAGGTAGGAGAAGTCCGGACAAGTCATGGGGACAGTGCTGAGCTGGAAGTTTGGAACTTGGGTGAGGTGGGGGAAGGGAAAATGAGGAAACTGTTGAAGTCCACACTGATGCCCTGGGGTTGAAGTGTTCCGAGGTGGAAGATGAGGCATTCTTCCTCCAGGCATCTGGTGGTGAGGGAGCAGCGGTGAAGGAGGCCCAGGACCTCCATGTCTTCGGCAGAGTGGGAGGGGGAGTTGAAATGTTGGGCCACGGGGCGGTGTGGTTGATTGGTACGGGTATCTCGGAGATGTTCGCTAAAGTGCTCTGCCAGGAGGTGCCCAGTCTCCCCAATGTACAGGAGACCGCAGCGGGAGCAACGGATACAATAAATGATATTAGTGGATGTGCAGGTAAAACTTTGTTGGATGTGGAAGGCTCCTTTAGGGCCTTGGATAGAGGTGAGGGAGGAGGTGTGGGTACAGGTTTTTCAGTTCCTGCGGTGGCAGGGGAAAGTGCCAGGATGGGAGGGTGGGTTGTAGGGGTTGTGGTCCTGACCAGGTAGTCACGGATGGAACGGTCTATGTGGAAGGCGGAAAGGGGTGGAGAGGGAAATATAAGTGCCAGGCGTTGCGTTCTTGATGCAATTTCATCAATCAAACTATCATATTTGAAGCAACACACACTTTACTTATACACGAATGTTAAAACACAACAAAAAACAAGACATTGGAATAACTTATATCTATTGGAAAACCGAACAGACTAGATTACTGAACTACAAAACATTAACTGTCCGGATGTAGTAATATCTTATTAAAAACATACTTCGCAAAGGCAAATTTGGTAATACAGGTTGTCTCACACATAATCCTCACAACAGAATATAATCCTCAGCTTTCAGCTTTAACTGAGAGAGGAACTACAGCTTTCACATCCAGCCCTAAGATCCCAACAGCTGCTACTGAAAAATTAAAACTAAACATCCTGGGTTTGTAGGAGTTTGCCCCACCCATTCAGGGTGCTTCTATTGTTCTGACTTTAGGGGGGGAAGAAACGCAAGGCCTCACAAGCCGTTTACTCTCGTGGTTCTGAGTAAACTGCTCAACACCTCTCTCTCAACCTTTCTTCATCAAAAATGTATTGACAAAATTGACAAAAACGTAGAGCTATTGTATCATCATAAGCATCACTGTCTTCTGCTCAAATGCACAGTTGGTGTGCAGTCTAATGTGTGTCTGTGACCTGTCAGAATGACTATGGGCATCCAAGGAATATCAAGGCAAGAATACTAGCATGCTGTCTGGGAACTGGGATAACTGAGCCTCTGACCCCGTCACTGGTAGATCAGACAAATTGCGTTTGCCAGGAGTATAGATCAGAGGGACTGTGGATTGGGTTACCAATAGGGAGGTGTGTGCAGCAGTGCTGTAATTCCTAACTGCAGAGATCTTAAAACATAAAGGTGAATACATCCCCAGGACCTAATCAGGTGTACGCAAGAACTCTGGGAAGCGAGTGAAGTGATTGCTAGGCCCCTTGCTGAGGTATTTGTATCATTGATAGTCACAGGTGAGGTGCTGGAAGACTGGAGGTTGGCTAATGTGGTGGCACTATTTCGGAAGGAAAAAGCCAGGGAATATAGACTGGTGAGTTAAAGAGTGTGGTGCTGGAAAAACACAGTGGGTCAGGCAGCATCTGAGGAGCAGGAGAATCCATCTTTCAGGCATAAGCCCTTCATCAGGAATGAGACTTCATTCTGATCTCCAGCAGCTGCAGTCCTCACTTTCTCCCTATATAGACGGGTGAGACTGACATCAGTAGTGGGCAAGTTGTTGGAGGTGACTCTGAGGGACAGGAATTACATCTATTTGGAAAGGCAACGACTGATTAAGAATAATCAGCACGGCTGGACTGAGTTTTTTGAAGGAGCAACGAAGAGCATTGGTGATGGCAGAATGGTGGACGTTGTCAATATAGGCTTCTGTAATGTGTTTGACAAGGTTCTGCAAAGTTGGATCATATGGAATACAGGGAGAACTATCCAGCTGGATAAGTAACTGGCTCGAAGGTAGGAGACAGAGGGTGCTGGTGGAGGGTTGCTTTTCAGAGTGGAAGCCTGTGACCAGCGGTGTTCCACAAGGATGGGTGTTGGGTCAACTGCTTTTCATCATTTATATAAATGGTTTGGACATGAACATTGGAGGGATGTTTAGCAAGTTTGCAGATGACACCAAAATTGGTATTGTAGTGGAAAGCAAAGGATGTTGCTTCGATTTCAACAGTACCTTGATCCGATGGGCCAATGGGCTAAGGAGTGGCAGATGGAGTTGAACTTGAAAAACTATGAGGTGTTTTATTTTGGGAAGGCAAAACAGAGCAGGACTGATAGCTTAATGGTAAGGTCCGGGGGAGTTGCTGAGCATAGAGACCTTGGAGTGGAAGTACATAGTTCCTTGAAAATGGAGTCACAGGTAGACAGGACATTGAAGAAAGCATTTGATATCTTGCCTTTATTGGTCAGTGATTAATTTTAGGAGTCGGGAGGTCCTGTTGCAATTGTATAGGACATTGGTTAGGCCACGTTTGGAATACTGTGTTCAGTTCTGGTCTCACGACTACAAGAATGATGTCGTGAA
The DNA here is from genome assembly GCF_020745735.1 of Hemiscyllium ocellatum. Lineage (NCBI taxonomy): Eukaryota > Metazoa > Chordata > Chondrichthyes > Orectolobiformes > Hemiscylliidae > Hemiscyllium > Hemiscyllium ocellatum. Next base: position 30,947,070 of record NC_083438.1, read on the forward strand.
ACTTGAAAGGGTTCAGAAAAGATTTTGCCAGGTCTGGAAGGTTTGAGCTATAGGTAGAGGCTGAACAGGCTGGGGCTGTTTTCCCCTGTGTGAGGGAGGCTATGGGGTGACTTTATTGAGGTTTATAAAATCATGAGGGGCATGGATATCATAAATAGACAATGTCTTTTCCCTGGGGTGAGGGAGTCCAAAATTAGAGGGCATAGGTTTAAGGTGAGAGGGGAAAGATTTAAAAGAAACCTAGTGGGCCACTTTTTCACACAGAAGGTGGTGCGTGTATGGAATGAGCTGCCAGAGGAAATGATGGAGGCTGGTCCAACTACAACATTTAGAAGGTATCTGGGTAGATATATGATTGGAAAAGATTTAGAGGAATTTGGGAGTACATTGATTTTAGATATCTGGTCGGCATGCCTGAGTTGTACCAAAGGGTGTATTTCCGTGCTGTACTGCTCTATGACTCTATTTTACATCTTTGTTTCATCATTTTTTACTCAATCAGGGATGCGGGTGTCAGGGGCTAAGACAGAATTGATTGCCTGTCCCTAATTGCCCCCTTGAGAAGGTAATGATAACTTGCCTTCTTGGACCGTTGCAGACCACGTGTTGAAGCTACAATAGCCTCAGGGAGGGAGTTTCCAGATTTTGACCCAGCAACACTGAAGGAATGTTGGTATATTTCCAAGTCAGGATAGTGAGTGGTTTGGAAAGACTCCTGCAGACGTGATGTTTCCACATATCTGCTGTCCTTGTTCTTTTAGTTTGTGGGTTTTCCCCGGTGCTGTCTGAGGAGCTTTGGTGAATTTCTGCAGTGCATCTTGTAGATGGTACACACTGCTGCTGCTGAGTGTTGGTGATGGAGGGAGTGGATGTTTGTAGATGTGATGACAATCAAACTTGCATCCTGGATGATGGCAAGCTTTTTGAGTGTTGTTGCAGCTGTTGGGAGTATTCCCAGGCAAGTGGGGAGCAATCCATCACATTCCTGATTTGTGCCTTGTAGATGGTGGGCAAGCTTTTGAGAGTCAGGAATTGGGTTTATCACGATAGATTTCTCAGGTGTTGTAGCCATTATATTGTAACAGTGAATCTAATCCCAGCTGCTCCAGAGGTGTGCCATTACACATCTGCACAGCTTGGTTTAAAAGAGAATGTAGAAACGACCTGTGCTATCCAAATGATTCATTGCACTGTGCAGAGCAAAGTGTCATTTCAGCTCCTTCGAACCTATTACAGACCCAGCAAGACAGGCTGATCTGGGACTGACAAACTTGACTGTATACCTTAAACTGAATTAATCTCAGGAGAGGAGTTGAAGGGATGGGTGATGGTGTGATCAACTGTGTCCGCGGCTCTCCATGCAATTTGCTCAAAGGACTGGAACTACAATTAATCGGGGAGGGCTGCTGTGTCCCAATGGGACTGTCCCAGTGCCTATGAGATGGAAGGGTCCAACTGCTCCAGAGGCAGATCATAATGTCTCTGAACAGGTTCATCACCATGGCTTCACAAAATCTGTCTTTTAACAGAGGGAATCAGATATGTGACTTTGAGTGCGCGGTTAACCTGGGAATTACATGGGCAGCACGGTGGCACGGTTGTTAGCACTGCTGCCTCACAGCGCCAGAGACCCAGGTTCAATTCCCACCTCAGGCGACTGACTGTGTGGAGTCTACACGTTCTCCCCATGTCTGCATGGGTTTCCTCTGGGTGCTCCGGTTTCCTCCCACAGTCCAAAGATGTGCGGGTCAGGTGAATTGACCATGTTAAATTGCCTGTAGTGTTAGGTGAAGGGGTAAATGTATGGGTGGGTTGTGGGTCGGTGTGGACTTATAGGGCCGAAGGGCCTGTTTCCACACTGTAAGTAAGTGAACCTAAACTTTGCAGTCTCATGATTACCCAGTTGCCACAGTTACAAAGAAGTTGTTAAGGAACAGTTGTTTTAATCAGGTGGAAGTGTTGGATTATGACTCCTTATCGGATCGGAAAAATCAATCTGCGATTATTGGTGAATAACTTGTTTGTTCCCTTTACTTTGCTGACAGGACTGACACTCCCTCATCGCAGTCACTTAACTTTGGTTCCCAGCAGCCCCATGGTGTAAGTCATGGATCATGTTCGGAATTGAAATGAGTCAGTTATTGGAGCTGTAAATAAAGTAGATATTGTAGTGAATTACAATGGGATTTCATAAATCAGAGATGGACAGAGTATGTTTAAGCTGCATCCATTTATCATCAAATGGTCTTTGAATGTGTGAAGACACATTAGAAGCACAACTGTGGTTTCCTTACTTGGTTGTAACATTTACCATCCTTGGTATCAACCAATGAGCGACCTGCCTGGCCTGCAGTTTCTCCTGTTGGGTTGGTTTTGTTTTGGGTGCACTGATTAATGCAGGGCTGCAACTTTACACAGATGAACAAGCTTCAGGGGATGCTCAGAGCTGTCAGTGTTCATGGCTGTTGTTAGTGATTGTGGATCAACAAAAGCTCCCTCTCCTTCGAAGGGAGCATGCTCCAGAGAGCTGTGACAAAGGAGCGACTGGGAAAGGGAACTTTTGGATGGGAATGTACAAGGCATGGTTAGTAAGTTTGCAGATGACACTAAAGTAGGTGGTGTCATGGACAGTGAGAAAGGTGATCAGAAATGGCAACAAGATCTTGATCAGCTGAGGAAGTGGACCAATAAATGGCAAATGGAGTTTAATGTAGATTAGTGTGAGGTGTTGCATTTTGGAAAGTCAAAGCAAGGATAAGTGTCATGGTGAATATTCCAGCCTTAAGGAGCATAGTGTAACAGAGGGACCTTGGAGTTCAGGGGCATGGTTCGCTGAAAGTGGAGTCACAGGTAGACAAGGCAGTGAAGAAGCCTTTTGCCACACTGACCTACATCAGTCAGGGAAGATGAGTTGCAGTTGGACAGGACATTGATGAGGCTGCACTTAGAGAATGATGTTCAGTTTTGGTCACCGTGCTGTAGGGAGGAAGTTATTAAACTGGAAAGAACACAGAAGAAATTTTCAAGCATGTTGCCAGCTCTGAAGAGTCTGAGTGATAGGAAGTGTTTGGACAAGCTAGGACTTTTTTCTTTAGAGTGGAGGGAATTGAGGGAAATATTATGGAAGTGTATAAGATTATGAGAGGCATGGAGAGAGTGAATGCACTGAGTCATTTTCCCAGGCTTGGGGAATTAAGGAGTGGAGGGTATCGATTCAGGGTTGGAGGGGAAAGAATAAAAGGGAACCTGAGGGGTAAATGTTTTACACGCAATATGGTACAAATAAGGAACGAGCTGCCAGCAGAAGTAGTTGAAGCAGATACATTAACAACATTTAAAAGACATTTGGACAAATACATGGATTGGAAAGGTTTAGAAGGATATGGGCCAATATTGGTGTTAGTGTGGATGGACAATTGGTCGGCTTGGAGTATTTTGGATTGGTGGGACTTTTCCCCAGCTATGCCTGTCTCTTTGTAGGTCCCCAGCTATGCCTGTCTCTTTGTAGGAGTACCCTTCCACTGACACTCTCCTTCGACTGACTGAACTGGTCCTCACCCTGAAGAACTTCTCTTTCCGCTCCTTCCACTTCCTCCAAACTAAAGGAGTCGCCATGGGCACCCGCATGGGCCCCAGCTATGCCTGTCTCTTTGTAGGACAGTCCATCTTCCGCAACTACACTGGCACCACCCCCCACCTTTTCCTCCGCTACATCGATGACTGTATCGGCGCTGCCTCGTGCTCCCACGAGGAGGTTGAACAGTTCATCAACTTTACCAACGCCTTCCATCCCAACCTCAAATTCACCTGGACTGTCTCAGACTCCTCCCTCCCCTTCCGAGACCTTTCCATTTCTATCTCGGGCGACCGACTCAACACAGACATCTACTATAAACCGACTGACTCCCACAGCTACCTGGACTACACCTCCTCCCACCCTGCCCCCTGTAAAAACTCCATCCCATATTCCCAATTCCTTCGTCTCCGCCGCATCTGCTCCCAGGAGGACCAGTTCCAATACCATACAGCCCAGATGGCCTCCTTCTTCAAGATTCCCCCCCGATGTGATTGATGATGCCCTCCACCGCATCTCCTCCACTTCCCGCTCCTCCGCCCTTGAGCCCCGCCCCTCCAACCGCCACCAAGACAGAACCCCACTGGTTCTCACCTACCACCCCACCAACCTCCGTATACAGCGTATCATCCGCCGTCATTTCCGCCACCTCCAAACGGACCCCATCACCAGGGATATATTTCCCTCCCCTCCCCAATCAGCGTTCCGCAAAGACCACTCCCTTCGTGACTCCCTCGTCAGGTCCACGGCCCCCACCAACCCAAACTCCACTCCCGGCACCTTCCCCTGCAACCACAGGAAATGCAAAACTTGTGCCCACACCTCCTCCCTTACTTCTCTCCAAGGCCCCAAGGGATCCTTCCATATCCGCCACAAATTCACCTGCATTCGACGTGACGGCACTGTTCACTTCGATTGACAAAACCCTAGCCAGAGAAACAATAGCCAACCTACTGGACATACAGAACAGAAAACAGGAGGCGGAACCTATCAACAAAGACGGCATACTTAAACTACTGGACTTGTGCCTCACTACACACTTTACATTCAACAACCAGATATACGAACAAATCAACGGAACACCCATGGGATCACCAATCTCGGGACTCATAGCAGAGGCAGTTATGCAAAGGTTAGAACAAACAGCCCTACCACAAATTCAACCCAAACTCTGGGTCAGATATGTCGATGACACATTTGTAATCATCAAAAACACGGAAATAGAAAATACATACCGGATCATCAACGCCACACTCACAGGAATCCGATTCACGAGAGAAGAAGAAAAGGATAGCCAACTCCCATTCCTAGACGTGTTAGTAGAGAGAACACTGAACGGAGAATTCACCACAAGGGTACACAGGAAAACAACACACACAGACCAAGTCCTAAACTATGAAAGTAACCACCCCAACACACACAAATGAAGCTGCATCAGGACACTATTCAAAAGGGCCACAACACACTGCAGTACACCAGAACTGCAAAAAGAGGAAGAGGAACACCTATACAAGGTATTCGCCAAAAACGGATACCCGCGCAACTTTATCAACAGATGCCTAAGAGACAGACCACGGAACGAGGACATGCCACAACCAAAAGGACTAGCCACACTACCATACGTCAGGAGCATTTCAGAACTGACAGCCAGACGACTGCGACCCTTAGGACTCACAACGGCACACAAACCAACAGCCACGCTCAGACAACAACTCACTAGAACAAAGGACCCGATACCCAACATGAGCAAAACTAATGTAGTTTACAAAATACCATGCAAGGACTGCACAAAACACTATATAGGATAAACAGGAAGACAGCTAACAATCCGCATACATGAACATCAACTAGCCACGAAACGACACGACCAGCTATCCCTAGTAGCCACACATGCAGACAACAAGCAACATGAATTCGACTGGGAAAACACTACTATCATAGGGCAAGCCAGACAGAGAACAGCCAGGGAATTCCTAGAGGCATGGCATTCATCCACAAACTCCATCAACAAACACATCGACCTGGACCCAATATACCAACCACTACAGCGGACAGCTGAAACTGACACCCGGAAGCGCCAAGGACAGACCACTATAAATACTGGAAGAAACATCAAAGAAGCGCTTCGCAGGAGGCTCCAAAGCACTGATGATGTCGCCTAGCCAGGGGATGAAACGTTTGCAACAAAAACTTCCAGCTCGGCGAATAGAACCACAACAACGAGTTTAAACCTACCCGAATAGCACCAGCAAATTTCCCACCCAGGGTATTAGTACCCTCTGGTTCAAGTGAAGACCATCCTGTTTGTGGAGGTCCCACCTTCCCCAGAATGAGCTCCAATTATCCATGTACCTGAAACCCTCCCTCCTGCACCATCCCTGCCGCCATGTGTTCAGCTGATATCTCTCCCTATTCCTTGCCTCGCTATCACGTGGCATGGGTAACAAACCGGAGATAACAGCTCTGTTTGTTTTAGCTCTCAGCTTCCACCCTAGCTCCTGAAATCCTGTCTTACATTCCTTTCCCTCTTTCTACCAATGTTGTTACCCACATGAATCACGACTTGGGGCTAGTCACTCTCTCCCTTCAGGACCCCAAAGACATGATCCGAGACATCACCGACCCTGGCACCTGGGAAGCAACACACCAAACGTGAGTGTTATTCGTTCCCAACAAACCTTCTATCTGACCCTCTAACTATTGAGTCTCCAGTGACTAACACCTTCTTCTTTCCTTCCTTCCCTTCTGTGCAGCAGGAACAGCCTTTGTCCCAGAGACGGCCATGCCATTGCATGCACCTGTAAGTTCCCCACCCCCACCAACAGTATCTATAATGGTATACTTGTTTTTCAGGGGAACAACCACAGGGGATCCCTGCACTGATTGCTATTCCCCCTTCGAACAGTCACCCAGCTTTCTTCGTGTCTCGGAGTAACTGCTTCCCTGTAACTCTTATCTCTCACAGCCTCTGCCACCTGAATGATCCAAAGTTCATCCAGCTCCTGCTCTAGTTCCCTAACACAGTCTTGAAGGAGCGAGACTTGGGTGCACTTCCTGCAGATGTACTTGGATGGGACAGTAATGGCATCCCTCACCTCAAACGTCATGCAGGAGGAACATTCCTCTCCCTGCACTGCACCCCCCTGTTCCCCCCCCCACTCATCATCCTATTAGAATGTAAAAAAGGGAAGAGAAGCTGACCACATGGAAACATAAATACTTTACATTAACAATGAGAAGGATAAATGGCAGGAAGGTGAGATCATAAGGATCTGAAGTAATGGTCGAGCATAATTGTGGAAGGACAGTTTGTACTGTGATGATAATAACTATCTAAACGCAAAAGAAATGATGGCACTTTCAAAAAATTAATATTAATGGGTATTTTTTACCAGAGGGACAGAATAAATAAAAAGAAAATAATGTATGTGCAAATAGCTGTGAATCATCAATGGTTTTGCACAGTTCTACTTGCCTTATTTAAGTAACATACAGACAGTGAGAGAACACAGCTAAACGAATAAAAAGCACAATGCCAACTCTATGAGCCTGAGAGGAAAGGGAAGACGTTTTCGAAAGGAGATAAGGAGAAACCTCTTCAGCCAGAGAGTGATGAATCTATGGAATTCACTGCCACAGAAGGCTGTGGAGGCCAGGTCATTGAGTTTATTTAAGACTGAGATAGAGTGGTTCCTGAGTGTCAAAGGGATCAAAAGTTAGAGGTGTAAGCGGGAGAATGGGATTGAGAAACTTATCAGCCAAGGTCGAATGGTGGAGCAGGCTCGATGGGCTGAAGGGCCTAATTTCTGCACCTATGTCTTATGGTCTTATGGCCTGGTTGTGGTGAATGATATCCATACATCTGAGGGAAGCTGGGTAAACAAAGCATGCAGCAAGGTGTAGAAGGGTTGTCAATTTTCTTGGAGTATCAGGAGCTTTCAATGACAGACTGGTGTGTTTTCTGTGTACTTCCCATCATGTTCACCTGCTCCCTGTACCTGGGGACCAGAAACACCTTAAAACCAGATTGTCAGATTTATTTAATCAACTTTAGAATGAATGTAAATGGATACTTGACTCTTTTTATTTCCTCTCGGATCTTTCTTTGACTGAAAGTATAAATAAACGTGTTTGTGCAGTAACTGAGAATGTTTAACACTTCCCCTGCATTAGTTGCCATATCTAGAGGGTGACCCTAATTTACCACTATATTTGAGTTAGTGATATTGTCATACATTGTCACAAAAAGCCACAAAATGCTAAAGTTTCCCGACAGACAAAAAAATAAAATCATTGATTTCCTCCGACTCTCCATCTCTGGATCTTCATGTTCTCAGCCTTGCCTTGATCACGGAGCTTCCTCCTGGCTTTACTTGATATTAAAACATGCCTGATGGTCAGCATATTTAAGCCCCAAAATCAGACAGAAAGCCAGCAGTGCGGTTGAAATACTGTGGAACCAAAAGAATGCCAGCCACCCAGGAAGAGTGTAACATTCTGGACTTTGTACACAACCAACAGGTATGTATGATTCATAGGATTTAAAGGAGAAGTGATATGGGATGTTAGTTGCTAAACTCAATGTAAACTTTGACCTATCACCATCCTTGCAGTTGTGACAGTGGAATATTTAAGTTTGAACTGCTGGGAACAAATAGAAACAAAGCGATCAAAAGTGAAAGTGACTCTTAACTGTGCAGAGCAGTCTTGGGTCACATACAGCCTTGCTTCCTGAAGAGTACAAGGGACAATGTGGGGCACGTAGGTGTACACAACAGCAAAGATGAATGACATTATCACACTGAAGAAGATGACCACTCGATCTGCTGCTGCCATTGCAATGAGATAGCTGGTGGTACATTTATTGAGCCCACATCTTCCTCAGGGGAGAATGATAATTGACAATGAATTGCCTTGAACAATAAACATGAAAATAGAATGTATTTGTGTCCAGACACATAACAATAACTTGTCAATATAACAGATACAAGACTAGTTTATTTGAAGAAAGGAATGATGGATTAAAACAGATTGTATTTCCTTTACCAGTCGCTCCTTTTCACAGCCTCTGGAGTATGCTCCCTTCCAAGGAGTGGGAAGGGAGTTGATCCACAATCACTAACAACAGCCATGACACTGACAGCTCTGAGCATTCCCTGAAGCATGTTCGTCTGTGTAAAGCTGCAGCCCTGCATTAATCAGTGCACCCAAAACAAAACCAACCCAACAGGAGAAACTGCAGGCCAGCCAGGCCACACATTGGTTGATACCAAGGTTGGTAAATGATACAACCAAGGAAGGAGATTACAGTTGCATTTCTAATGTACATTCACACATTCAAAGACCATTTGATGATAAATGCATACAGCTTAAATATACTCTGTCCATCTCTGTTTTATGAAATCCCATTGCAATGCACTACAATGTCTACTTTATTTACAGCTCCAATAACTGACTCATTTCAATTCTGAGTTGAAAATGTGTTACTGGTAAAACGCAGCAGGTCAGGCAGCATCCAAGGAGCAGGAGGATCAACGTTTCGGGCATGAGCCCTTCTTCAGGAATTCAATTCCGAACATGATCCATGACTCATACCATGGGGCTGCTGGGAACCAAAGTTAAGTGACTGCGATGGGGGAGTGTCAGTCCTGTCAGCAAAGTAAAAGGAACAAACAAGTTATTCACCAATAATCGCAGATTGATTTTTCCTATCCGATAAGGAGTCATAACCCAACACTTCCACCTGATTAAAACAACTGTTCCTTAACAACTTCTTTGTAACTATGGCAACTGAGTAACCATGAAACTGCAAAGTTTATTTCTCAGGTCAGCCCAGCTCTCAAATTCACATCTCGGACTCCCCGTGTTAAAAGACAAATTTTGTGAAACAAGGTCTTTCATTTTTGTTTCCATTTAAAAAGTCACCATCCGCTCAGTATTCCAAGCCATTTCCCCACTAGTAGTTGGAGGCATGTACCTGGGAGACAGATAGCCCTCTCTGAACACCCACTGTTAAAGTCCAACTTAAACCAGAAATGTCCATGGGATCAAAGTACAATCTGTTCCAAAGAGAATTGCATTGCTATAGCTGGAAATAAACAGTGACAAATAACATTGAGTAAATAACATCGGGTGGCATGGTGGCACAGTGGTTAGGGTGGCATGGTGTCACAGTGGTTAGGGTGGCACAGTGGCAGAGTGGTTAGGGTGGCACAGTGGTTAAGGTGGCACAGTGGATGGGGGCACGGTGACACAGTCATTAGGGTGGCATGGTGTCACACTCGTTAGGGTGGCATGGTGGCACAGTGGTTAGGGTGGCATGGTGGCACAGTCATTAGGGCAGCATGGTGGTTAGCACTGCTTTCTCAGTGTGTTGAGAGTGGTTGGAACTCCTTGCCACAACGAGCTGTGGACTCATTATCCTTGTGTATATTGAAGACTGAGACAGGTAGATTCTTGATCAGTCGGGGTATCAAAGGTCACAGGGAAAGGACAGGAATGTGGACGTGAGAGATGTTGGGTCAAGCATGGTCTTACTGAATAGGTGAGCTGGCTCAAGGGGCTGAATGGTCTCCTCCTGTTCCTGTTTCTTCTGGTCTAACTTAGTGCCATCAGATATTTTGGAGGCATTGCAATTGATCACTTCATTCAATTCATTGATGTAGATTGCGAAGAGTTGTGACCCTAACCCTAACCTTCCCAAATCCCCATTAGGAGCAGCACGCCATCCAGGGAATGATTCATTTATTCCTATTCCCTGCTTTCTGTCTGGACACCAACTTGAAGGAGTCTGGCAGGGGGAGGGGTTGGGGTGGGTGGTATTTAAAATTATGACCTGCTTTCAAATATAAAGATTAACGGTTTCTGTTACCTGAAAAGTCCATAGTCACTGTGTCTGAATCTAATTTTATTTCAATTCCTTTCAGACCACTGACCCGACTGTGCTCATTCGGAGTTCTTCCTGATGAGATAGAATTGAGTGATGTCCTTTAACCAGTTTAGAGCATCAGGAGACACTGTTACCGATGTCTGGACAAACAGGACTGACTTTCCTTAACCTCCCATCAAATTTCCTATCCTTCAATTTAACTATGTATAGATAGGAAAGGATTAGAAGGATATAGAGCAAGTGCAAGAAAATAGCGTTAGCCTGGATGGAGATGTTGGTCGATATGGATCAGTTTGGACCAAAGGGCCTGTCTCCATGCTGTTGAACTCTATGACTTGTTCCCCATCAGACTGTCTGTGTGTGTATGTGGCTGCATGCATCATGTAATTTGAGAATATGCTTTTTAGCGCCTTAAATAAGTTTTGTGCTTCCCTTGGGATAAGTGTCATGAAACCCACTGATGTAGTTCTGATAAACTCAATGAGATCTGTGTGGCATGTGCTTCAAGGCTTTATTGAAAAATATTGAAGTCACATGCAACTGGGAAAAAAACACGTACAATTAAAATGAAGTTAAAAATCATGCAACATCAGGTTCTAGTCCAATCGGTTTATTTGGAAGGAGAAGTTTTCGGAGCATTACTCCTTCATCAGGCAGCTCCAAAAGCTAAATAAAGTTAAATAAACCTGTTGGACTATAACTTGGTATTGTGTGGTTTTTAGCTCTATCCAATCCAGTCCAACACCGTGGCACCTCCAGTTCATAAATAAAATGAAAACTCTGTGTTTTGTGACCAGAGGAATTTTCTCACTCCTGTCGTTGTTGTAGTAACAATACTTGCTCAAATAAATGCTCCTGTGATGCATCAAGCAGGATAGTTAAAGATGAAACAGTGGATATGCTCTGTTGACAGTTTAAGAATGGATTTTATAAAATATCAGCCATGAGGCGACTGAACAAGGTAAGAGCCCTCCTGCTGGAGGTAGTATATTAACATGCATAGAGGTTTGACAAGCTATTGGACGACAGAGTTGAGGTAAGGGCGATCCTTGACACAATGGCAGCCAATAACTATTCATGTGTGATTTCAGTCAGAGATCTTCGTCCTACTTGTTATTTTCATTTTTGGATGTGAATTATGGAACCCGAGGTTTGTGTAGAGCAACAATGTATGGGGCATATTGTCAGAACACAAACATCTTAATGCTGGCTGTCCTGTCTATCTATTGTCCTGGATACAGCCTGCTGTTCCTGAGAACCAGCTGCCCCATTGAACCCCCCTGTTCATACGCTTTATAGATAGAAATGTTGGTGAGATACTAAGTCCTCTTGAAACTAATGGAATTTTATGTTGCTTCACATTTGTTCAAGAAAAGAAAGCAATAAAACTGTTGGCCCTACTGTGGGATTATTACAGTGCACCATGGCACGTTGGCTCAGTGCTTAGCCCTGCTGCCTCACAGCGCCAGGGACATGTGTTCAATTCCCACTTTGGATGACTGTATGTGTGGAGGTTGCACATTCTCCCTGTGTCTGTGTGGGTTTCCTCCAGGTATTCCGGCCTCGTCCCACAATCCAATGCTGTGCAGGTTAGGTGAATTGGCCATACTAAATTGCCCATAGTGTTAGGTACATTAGTCAGAGGTGAATGTAGGGGTATGGGTCTGGGTGGATTGTTCTTTGGAGGGTCAGTGTGGACGCGTTGGGCCGAAGGGCCTGTTTCCATTCTTTTGGAAATCTAATCTATAACATTTAAAGAAAGGTTCATATATTTAGTTTTTCCATTGCTAGGCACATTAGCATGGAAATATAAATACTTCACATTAACAATGAGGATAATAAATGACAAAAATATCAAATATTCTAGATCTCCTGCAAAATTATGGTATATCTGTTAATGAACAAAACACACAGTCATGAGGATAAATTAATGTCTTCAAAAAGCATTGACATGACTTTTAAAAGGTGACAAAAAATGATAGTTATTCAGGATGAATTTTGGTAAAGGGAGAGAATTAATAAAAAATAATGAATTTATGTGAAAATGGCTGTGAGACGTAGATGGCTTTGCACAGTTCTGCCTGTATTGTTTCAGGATATGGAGGCAGTGAGAGGGCACAATAAACAGAGTTAAAACACAATCCCCGCTCTGGGAGGTTATATCCTTCACTTTGTCATGTTTACAGATGTGCTGGGAAAATGAAGGTTTCCAAAATGAGAACAGGTTTTGATAAAATTGGTTCCTACCTTCCATTTGCAGAAAGGAACAAAATGTGAGGCCTTCAATATGAGAGAATCACAAGCAGAGGGATTTGTAATTTCAGCTGAAGTGCCTTCAGGCAGAGAATCCCGAGCTGAATGTCACTGGGACATGTCAAAATCAGTGGGAGATATATATTTGAGGGGAAGCTGAATAATCAAAGAATGGAGGAAGGAGTGGAAGGGGAGCTCGATTGTTTGGAGGATCAGAAACAGTCAGTGATAGACTGGAATGTAAAAGCTTAGATTCTCTGTACATGTCTCTGTAGGTGCCTCTAAATTCCATCATGTTCACCCACTTACATTAATTGGTGAGCAGAAACCACACGAAATTTGATGATAAGATTTATTTAATCATCTTCAGAATTACTGTAAATGGAAACTTGACTCTGGTTTTTATTTCCTGTCGGATCCTACTTTGAGTCACAGCATAGATAAACGTGTTTGTGCAGGAACTGAGAAGCTTCAACATGTTCCCTGCGTTACTTGCCACATTTACTGGGTCACCCCAATTTGTCACAATAATTGAGTTGTTGATATTGAAGTACATCGTCATAACCAGTTCTGTCAGCCACAAAAGGATAAAGTTCCCTGACAGACAGAAAAGTAAAATCATTGATTTCCTCCGACTCTCCATCTCTGGATCTTCATGTTTCCCAGCCTTGCCTTGACCACGGAGCTTCCTCCAGGCTCTACTCGATATTAAAACATGTCTGATGGTCAGCACATTAAGCACCAAAATCAGACAGAAAGCCAGCAGTGGGGTTGAAAGATTGTGGAACCAGATGAATGTCAGCCAGCCAGGAAGAGTGTAAACTTCTGGACTTTGCATACAACCAACAGGCATATATAATTCATAGGATTCATAAGTGAAGTAGTAGGGGATGTTAGTCACCAAACTCAATACACACACAGTTCCTATCACCACCCTTGCAGTTTTTATAGTGGAATATTTGAGTCTGAACTGCTGGCAACAAATAGAAACAAAGCGATCAAAAGTGAAAGCGACTGTTAACCAGACAGAACAATCAAGGGTTACGTATATCATCACTTCCTGAAGGATACAAGGGACAGTGTGGGGCATGTAGGTGTACAATGCATCAAAGATGAATGACATTACCACACTAAAGAAGATGACCAGTAAATCTGCTGCTGCCATTGCTACAAGATAGCTGGTGATACATTTGTTCAGCCCACATCTTCCTCGGGCTAGAATGATAATCGTCACTAAATTTCCTTTGAGAAACAAACATCAAAAAAGCATACGGATAGGTTATTATCTGAATAATAATTGCAGTATGCTAATATAACAAATATTAGGCAAGCATCATTGAAAGAGAGTAGTGATGTGTTAATTTTTCTAGGTACTCATCTTCCCCATTCTCTGCACTAAATTAGAGTGTAAAGAGAGTGGAGCCTTTGTTGTTACCCATCACAAATAAGACCAAAGAGCATTGACCACTTTCAGCACTCATGCGGCTCTTTGTTCATTCTGGAGAGCTGAATCCTTCTTTAATCAGCACAATCACAAAGAATGCATTTAGGAAATACTAAGGGACAATTGTTGGGCCAGAACGAACAATTTGATCATGATAATAAAAATTGCAATTAAATAAAGCACAAGTGCATCTCTTTGTGGCTTTTACACATTTAAAGGTAATCTGTGGGGAAATAAACCTATCCACTCCATCCTCCTCTCTGACCTATTGCTCTGTCAGCTACCTTCCCCCCGCCCCACCCCCTCCCATTTATCTCTCCACCGCAAGGCTCCCAGACTCATTCCTGATGAATGGCTTTTGCCCGAAACTTCGATTTTCCTGCTCCTCGGGTGCTGCCTGACCTGCTGTGCTTTTCCAGCACCACCCTAATCTTGACTCTAATCTCCTGCATCTGCAGTACTTACGTTCACCATTTCAGTTTGATCAATTTGTCTCATTTATCAAAAAAGAAATGTTGGTTGAAATGTGAGAATGTGTTACTCCAGGATGCAAGCACTCAATGTCTGACCCGTGTCAGTTCCGAATGTGATCAATTTTCATGCAATGGTCATTGTAAAACAGAGGAAGTGTTGGGGAGTATCAGTCCTGTCAGTGATGCTGTAGAATGGCCAAGTCACTCATAAATCATTCATTATTAAACATCAATTCCTTCAGAGTTACAAACTGATCAACGATGCTCCTTTCAAAGAAGCATCACACTGAGATATGTGATGACAGGGAGGTGAACACCTCTGTTACTTAAACCCAAACAACCTGAAAAGCTCATCTTGCCTCGTAATCTGTTAAAATATGAGTGACAGAGAACTTCCAAATACCACGATTTCAAGAAAACGGCATCATTTTTTTTCACTCTAAGAGTGAACAGTAAACAGCAATTATTCACAACTATAAGCCTCTTTCTCTTTATTGCTTACCCAAATGGCCTCCAACTCTTTAACAATGTGTTGTTCCAATAAGACACTTATTAAAATTACATCAACTGAATTTCAAAACCACATAGCCGCTGATTCCTTCTGTCTTCCTCCTTCCGCTGATAATCTTTGTGAGTCATTCCCTCTTTTTACTGTGAGCATGTTTCATATGAAAAGTTACCTTTAATAGAGAGGGTTTCCTAATTTCTTGGAGAACATGACGTTCAATCTCCAGGTGTTCCTGTCTCGATGGCAGTTGCTCTCTCTCCCATTTTCAAACTGTCCGCACTTTTATACAGCCCCCCTCAAACATCGTCTCTCTCATTGCTTCGACATTGGCAATACAATAAATTCAATTGGAGTTTAGAACCTGGTGGTATAATTTAAACTGATTGTTTACATTTGAATTATTGTCCAAACAGCAACCAAAACTCAGGGATGTCTTTCACAGCCAAATGTTACATCTATTCAATTTTCTAGTATGCTCTGGGACTGCCATCTAGTCATATACACAGTGGCTTGCAATCTCTCAGTTCATAACACATTCACACTCTCTTCAAGGTACAGTACACATCTTCAACTTCATAACACCTCCCCTGTTAAGAAAAAAAATGAACAGATTTTTTTTTCTAACTTTAGTTGCACTACAATGAAATACATAGGTCATTAGTCTAAGTTATACCTTTCAGATTAATTTCTGCACATTGGAAATTATCTACACTTTCTGTAAATACACAATGATGCATCTGCGATCACAATTTTATGAACTGCAACTTGTACGATTTGCACGTGTCTGTTTCTCTGATTCACGTAAGCGCTTGAACAACTCCATTACAATTTCAGCTTTCCTTTCGTCCTGGGTTAAACCCACTGCTAACCTATTTACTAACTCTAAAAGTATGTCTTTCCTCTGTCTTTCTAAACTTTCTTAGCAAATTTGGGAAGCGTCTTCAAACCCCAGAACCTCTTGAGCAATCTTAAGAGCCATTTCCCTCACTTTTATTTTAACCAAACACAAGTAACTGACAATTTTTAAACATTTTATTTGAAGATTTTATTTGAGGACACCAATTCACAAATGTTTCAATCTTCTGGGACATTTCATATCTCAAATCTGTTCAAATCTCAGACAGGATCTGTCTCAACCTGTCCAAATGTATCCAAATCTTTGATCCGAGTCCCCAAACTGTTCTGACACTGTGGTGAACCTATCTGTTAATTAAACCCAAACACCCAGAAAAGCTCACCTCACCTCAGAATCCATTAAAATCTGAGTGAGAGAGAACTCCCAAATTCCACAATTTCAAGAAAATGAAATCGATTTATTATCCAACTCTGAAAGTGAACTTTAAATAACAACTATTCACAACTATAAGTCCCCCACCATTCTCTTCATTGCTCACCCCTATCGGCCTCCAACTCTGTAACAATATGCTGTTCTAATAAGACACATAAAAATTGCATCAATTTAATTTCAAAACTGCACAGCCCCTGTCTTTTGTCTTCCGGCCTAATATCTCTCCCGGTTATCTTCCTTCTATTTACTGCGAGTATGTTTCATAGTTAGAATGTTTTCTAATTTCTTGGAGAGCAAGATCTTAGACCTCCAGGCATTCTTGTCTCGATGGCAGTTGCTCTCTCTCCCATTTTCAAACAGTCCACACTTTTCTATATACCCCGCACCACACAGCAGATCATCTCATTGCTTTGAAGTTGGCAAAACAATAAATTCAATTTGTTTTAGAATCTGGTGATATCATTTCAACTGATTGATGAATTTGAATTATTGTCCAACAGCAACCAAAACTCAGGTATATATTTCACAGTCAAATGTTACATATTTTCTATTTCCCAGTGTGCTCTGGGACTGCCATCTAGTCTTATACACAGGTGCTTGTAATCCCTCAGTTCATAACAGCATTCACTCTCTCTTAAAGGTACAGTACACACCTTCAACTTCATAACACCTCCCCCTTTAAGAAAATAATGGACCATCATAATGAAAAGATGGCTTCTATTTTTGCTAATTTTAATTCCATTACAATGAAATACATAGGTCATTAATCTAAGTTATACCTTTCAGACTAATTTGTGCACATATAAATGACATTGGAAATTATCTACACTCTCTTTAAATGCACAATAACGCATCTGCGATCACAATTTTATGAACTGTAACATGTATGATTTGCACGTGTCTGTTTCTCTGATCCACGTAAGCACTTGAACAACCATTACAATTTCAGCTTTCCTTTTGTCCCAGGATAAACCCACTGCTAACCTATTTACTAATTCTATGTCCTTCCCCTGTCTTTCTAAACTTTCTTGGCAAATTTGGGAAGCATCTTCAAACCCCAGAACCTCGAACCTCTTGAGCAATCTTAAGAGCCATTTCCTCACTTTTATTTAACCAAACACAAGGAACTGAAATTAAACAAACTTTTCGACTACATTTTAATTAAAGATCTCGGACACTAATGTGCAAATGTTTAAATCTTAGGGACATTTCGTATCTCAAATCTGTTCAAATCTGTCCAAATCTCAGACTGGATCTGTCTAAACCTGTTCAAATCTATCCAGATGTTCAACCTGAGCCTCCAAACTGTTACGACACAGAGGTGAATACCTCTGCTAATTAAACCCAAACACCCAGAAAAGCTCGCCTCATCTCGTAACCTTTAAAATCCGAGTGATAGAGAACTCCCAAATTCCACAATTTCAAGAAAATTAGATCAATTTATTTTTCAACTCTAAAAGTGAACTTTAAATAACAACTATTCACAACTATAAGCCCCCCATTCTCTTAATTGCTCACCCCTATCGGCCTCCAACTCTGCAACAAGAGAGAGCAAGTTGTTACATCTCCAGATGTTTCTGTCTTGGTGGCAGTTGCTCTCTCACCAAAGTTCAAACTGTCTGCATTTTTATAACCCAACATCACATTGTCTCATTGGTTTGATGTTAGAAAAGTAATAAATACAGACACGATAAGGTTTTAGTATACTGGGGCATAATTTAAACTAATGGGTTAAGTGGAAAATGCTGTCAAAGCAGCAACCAAAACTCAGGTATCTCTTTCATGGTCAAATGTTACATATTTTCGATTTTCCAGTGCAGTTTGGGACTGCCATCTAGTCATACACACAGTTGCTTGTAATCTCTCAGTTCACGACAGCGTTCACTCTCTCTTAAAAGTACAATACACACCTTCAACTTCATAACATTTGTATCCAGCTAATTCTCAAAATAATTTGATCGAGAATTACAGTCTAATTCTGACCATTCACCAAGTATAACACTGCAGAGTTTTAGCTCTCCATGGTGCACCCCATTACAAATGGCACAATTATTTTCCCTGTTATAAGTTGTGTTCTATAGAGTCATAGTGTCCTACATTATGGAGAAAGGCCCTTTGGCCCAAACTGGCCCATGCTGACCAAAATGTCCATCCAGGCTAACCCTATTCCCCTGCACATGGCCCATATCCTTCAACACCTTCCCTATCCATGTTTGTGTCCAAATGCCTTTTCAATGTTGTTAATGAAACAGCCTCAATCACTTCTGCTGGCAGCTCATTCCACATGCGTTCCACCCTCTGTTAAAAAGTTATTGTGAGTGCTCTTAAGATTTCTTTATCTTCACTTGTAGGAAGTGACTCTCCAGTCCATCTCCCACATTACAGCAATATTGCTCTCAGAACACTCTCACTTAATGAACTGGAGATACTAGCAATGTGAGCAGGAATATAAAGTAAATTGTCATTGAAAGTTAATTTGCTGGAGCTGTGAAAGAAAGATGCAATAAATAACATGGAGAGAACACCTTTAATGAATCTACAAACACCGCTGTGTTCCTGTACACAGTGAGGCTCAATTTTAAATGTATGAGAACTCACCAAGAATTCCAAGGGGTACAATGATACAGCTGAATATGTGTCGAGTGGTAAACAGAACTCTTATCCTCTCGATGGCTGACATTGTCGTTTTCTAAGAAAGCTGATGGCTGATCCCTGTTGGAATTAAAGGCTCCAATTCACAGGTAACTGCTGACTGTTCTGAATCTTATATACCTCTTCATACTTTATGAAACTGCATTTGTTTTGATCACAATTCCCAAGACAGATTTAATTCCAGTCCTTTTAGCAAACTGCCTACTGAACTACACCAGACTCTCTTCATCCCATGGGATCCACTCCCGAGATTAATTCAGTCCAAGGTATACGCTGATGCTTGCCATTCCCAGATGGCTATCTCCTGCTCATCCTGTAATGGAGCTGGAGGAGCTGAAA
This sequence comes from Hemiscyllium ocellatum, assembly GCF_020745735.1. Lineage (NCBI taxonomy): Eukaryota > Metazoa > Chordata > Chondrichthyes > Orectolobiformes > Hemiscylliidae > Hemiscyllium > Hemiscyllium ocellatum. Next base: position 30,966,490 of record NC_083438.1, read on the forward strand.
CTGCACTGCATCATGTCATAGTCACTTGGATGCCAGCACCTTTACATGATCACAGATCTCTCTGTGTAAGCAGTTCCAAAGACTCACAGCACTCTGAGAGAAGGAATGCTTTCTCATTACAATCCTGAATTAGCACCCCACAATTCTGCTGCTCTTTCTGATTTGAGACACTCCCATGTGGGAAACATCCTCTCAAGCAGTTACCCTACCAAGACCCTAAAGAAACCACAATGTCTCAATGAGATCACCTCTCACACTTCTAAATTCCAGTGAGGAGATTCCCAAACTGCTTCACCTTTGTTCATCAACCTTAGTAACAGCCAGACCATGGGAGAGATGGGACTTTACCTGTTGACCCTCATTTCAAACAAGTGAACAACATGTTGTAGAGAGGGACTGGACCAACCATGTCTATTCTAAGCGTGGGAGTGGGTACATCCAAATGGAGATGGTGTAGACAGGGACTAACTCCCAGCCTGCAGTTGCCTTTGAAAAGCTTACCCTTACAACATTGAAGAAGGACACAACAGATGACAATTCATCAAAAAACAAGATACTGTCAGCTTTAGTGAAACTTGATGATTGTGTACTGAGGTTCGCCAGATACCCGGATGTGGACGGTCACAATGTTAGCCATCAGAATGAGTGTGGTGTGAGGAATGTTTTCACCCTTTGACTAGGAGTTAGCACATCATGTCTTTGCAGATTGTGGGTCTCTGCACATGTCCTGTTGTTGTTAAGAATCAGTGACATTTTCTTCCAGCTCTTCATACAAGTCTCAGGCCCTCCATCTATCATCTATTGATTTTACTCTGACCAATCTCACAGTGAAGGGGTGTGAGGATCAGTCAGCCGAGAGTCCAGAGAGCAGGCATTATTTTTGTGTCAATCTGCACAGGATGCCGAACCTGTTTAAAAAGGTCACAAATGCTGAATGAACTGTGACAAACCATGGGTTTGAGCAGAGGGCAATGATGTCATGCGTGTGCTGGTGACCTTTGACCTGAGTGCAAGCGCCACGTGAGACCACCATCCTTCATGAAGGACACAGTGAAATGCAGGATACAACTCCCACACAGTAGAGTGTGGAGAGGGGAAGTGGAGCAGACCCCAGATTTTATCGAAGGCGTTATTGTTCTCACTGAGTGACTGAAACTGCATTCCTACCATTGGTGTGGAACACAGGGATTGGGTTAAACAAAGAAACTGAGGACTGCAGCTGGTAGAGAATCAGAGTCAAAGGGTGGCTCTGGAAAAGCACAGCAGGTCAGACAGCATCCGAGGAGCAGGAGAATTTACACTTTGAGGATAAGCTCTTCATCAGGAATGTTGGAGGGGGGTGGGGGCAGAGAGATAAATAGGAGGATTGGAGGGGCTGGGGCGAAGGATGCTGGGAAGGTGACAGGTGAGAGGTCATTGTAATGTATTGGTGGGGAGGATAGAGCGGATAGTTGGGAAGGAAATGGAAAAGTAGGACAGGTCAAGAGAGCAATGCCGAGTTGGAGGGTTGGATTTGAGATGAGGTGGGGAAGGGAGATTTGGAAACTGGGGAAGTCGATGTTGATGTCATGTGGTTAAAGGGTCCAATGCCAGAAGATGAGGCATTTTTCCTCCAATTGATGGATGGCTTTGATTTGGCGGTGGAGGAGGCCCAGGACTTGCATGTCCTTGCAGGAGTGGGAGGGGGAGTCGAAGTGGTTGAACACAGGGCAGTGGGGTTGTTTGGTGTGTGTGTCAAAGAGATGTTCTCTGAAACGCTCCACAAGTCGGTATCCTGCCTCTCCGTTGTAGAGGAGACTGCATGGAGAGGAACGGACGCAGTAGATGAGGTGTATGTGCAGGCTGTGGAAGGTTGGTTGGTGTGGACCTAACAAGGAAGTCACGGAGGGAATGGTCACTGCAGAAGGCAGATCGGATTGGAGATGGAAATATATATTTGATGGTGGGGTCTGACCATAGGTGGCAGAAATGGCGGAGGTTAATGCACTGTATCTAGAGATTAGTTGGTGGAAGGTGATGACTTGGGGTTTGAGGAAATGGAGGAGATGTTCTGAAGGGATTTGTTGATAATGTGAGAGTGGAAATTGTGGTCCTTGAAATAGGAGGCCATCTGGGATGTCCTGGAGTGGAATTGCTCCTCGTGTGAGCAGATACAGCAGAGGCGGAGAAATTAGAAGTAAGGGATCACATTTTTACAGGAGGTAGGGTGGGAGGAGGTGTAGTCAAGGTAGCTTGGGAAGCAGTGTGTTTGAAATAGATGTCTGTGTTGATTCGATCGCCAAAGACAGAGATGGAGTGGTCCAGGAAAGTGAGGGAGGTGTCGAAGATGGTTCAGGTGAACTTGCGGTCAGGGTTAAAGGTGTTGGTGAAGTTGATGAACTGTTCAACCTCCTCGTGGGAGAATGAGGTAGCGCCAACACAGTCATTGACGTAGGGGCAGAGATGGTGGGGGATGGTCCTTGTTTTAAGTGAGGGAGACAGAGAGCCAGGCATAGCTGGGGCCCCCTGCTGGTGCCAGTAGCTATGCCTCTGGTTTGGAGGAAGTGGAAGGATTCAATAGAGAAGCTGTTGAGGGTCAGGATCAGTTTCGCAAACCGATATGGGTGCGTCGGTGAAGGGAGACTGGTTGGGTTGGCAGGGGAGGAGCAACGCCACTCCAGAACATCACAGATGGCCTCCTATTTCAAGGACCACAATTTTCCATCCCACGTGATCAACAATGCACTCCACTACATCTCCTCCACTTCCTGCACCTCCGCCCTCGAACCACACCCTTCCAACCACAACAAGGACAGAACCCTCTGGTCCTCACCTTCCAACCCACGAATTTCCAGATACAGCGCATGATTCTCTGCCATTTCGGTGACCTACAGTCAGACCCCATAACCAGAGATATATTTCTCTCCCCATTCCTATCTGCGTTCCATCAAGAACATTCACTCTGTGACTCCCTGGTTAGGTCCACACTCCCCACCAATCCACTCTCCCCACACAGCACCTTCCTAGCCACTGTACGAGGTGTAACACCTGTGTAAACTTCTCCCCTCTCACCTCCGTCCAAGGCCCGAAAGGATCGTTTCACATCTGGCAGAGATTTTCTTGCATATCCACCTCCCTCACCTACAGTGTCCGTTGCTCTCCATGTGGTTCCCTCTACATCGGGGAGACAGAATGTGGAACCTGCTCCACTGCACAATCCAAACCACTCGACACCTGGAGGAAGAACTCCTTGGGAAACTTCATCCGCATGACATCAACATCGACGTCACCAGTTTCCAAATCTCCCCTCCCCCGACCTCATCCCAAATCAACCCTCCAACCCGGCATCGCCCTTTTGTTCTGTCTTACCTAACCATCGTCCTTCCCACCTATTCACTCACTGTCCCCACTGATCAATCACAATCATTATCCACCAATCTCGTTCCCAGCTACCTTCCCTCTGCCCCATCCCCACCCTCCTGTTAATCTCTCTGCCCTCTTTCACCCCCCCCCACGACTTTCCTGATGAAGGGTCTTGCCTGAAACATCGATTCTCCTGCTCCTCAGATGCTGCCTGACCTGCTGTGCTTTTCCAGCACTACTCTCTCAACTCTGATCTCCAGCGTCTGCAGTCCTCACTTTTTCCTCGTGCTCAAAACATCGATTCTCCTGCTCCTCAGATGCTGCCTGACCTGCTGTGCTTTTCCAGCGCTACCCTTTTTGGCTTTGAGTTAAAACATTTCCTCCCCCAATGACTATTGTACAGAATAGAGACATCTCCCTTCTCATACTCTAATGCTTTGTGCATTGGTCACGTTATGGGATCTCTCTATCCAAGGCTGGGATGCCCTTCCCAGAGTCTGGGCCCCAGAAGCACACACACTGGGTTCCAAAATGGTTGAACCAGGGTTTATTATTGCTGCAGCAAACTCTCCTCCACTTCTTGGTCTTAATAACTTCAGACCATTTACTTACCATTTCTTTTAAACTTTCTGTTTCTGCCTGAGTATTTGGCGTTAGTAATCTAAGGACACAGAATCCTGCACCTCTTGGAATTTGCAAAGTTCTCAGCTTTTCAGTATCTTGGATACACAGATCAATCAGGTTTGTTCCAAAATTGGTGTCTTCCCCCTTCACAGTTGGGAAATATGTTTGATCCTGTCTCTTCACTCAGTGAAGCAACCTCACTCCCAATGAGAAAGAATAATCCCAATGTCTCCACTCTTTCCACATCAACTGAAGTCCCCCATCCCTGGTATCATTCAGTCAGGTCACTCTCATGGCAAATCACAGGGTAGATTGCAATGCCCTATTTTGAATTATAAACTGAAATGGAAGTTGGACTGATAACAATGGAAATAGAAGTTTGTGCAACTATGGTCATGTCCTTTTAGAAGCAGTGAGGGGGGAATTTGAAACAGTGGAGAGACAATCCAATTTTCTTCAAATGGTTCCACTCAAACCATAACCATTTTAAGAGAATAAGGGAAGTACAGGAAGTCCTTTGCCAGAGCAGTGCACACTTTTCTCAACAGAGGGCGCAGGGATTGCTCCCATGTGAATAAATGGCGGGTATGGCCCAGTCTAGGATTTAATGTCCAACAGATTGTGACTTATTTTTTGGAAAAGTGTGTTATGATCCTAACTGTGTTGCCATTAAATCCCGTCTGAAACTGCGAATGATGTTTAAAATGGCATTTTACACTATTTATTTATTTATTTGGTAATGAAATGCGTTTTTAAATATTCATCATTCATTTTCATTAATGATGGAGGAATGTAGACTGCCACAAATTTCCCGTTTTTAGGAAAGGTTATCTGAAGTTGGAATGCAGTAACGGAAACAGAAGTCCAAGAATGTTCTCACCTTGAAAATAAAGTGCTCCTCAATGTGTGAGCCGTGTGAGACAATGTGGCTTTTTGAGGTGGGAAAATGGGGAATTAGAGACAGAGCACAAAGCATTTGATATAAGGAAATGGTCTAAGTTCCTAAACAGAAGCAGAGAATGCATCTCTCCCTGTCTCGTTCACTGTCCCCATGGTGAATGATGTAAACATTTAAAAATGCTAAAGCAAAACTTCCAGTCCTTTGATCAATTCTCATCTTAAATGATCATCAACTGGGAAATAGCAGCATGACATCATTGCAATAATCTCAACGGGCTATGGAAATTACAATTTCATTTCTAGTTTTTGGTCTGGACCTTTGATCATTTTAATTCTGTTTACTTACTGTGCACCCACCTACCTCTCAGACTATATGGCTTTAACCTTTTTTGTTATTATGGCCATCTCACTCATGATTGTGCATGTTTTAGGGGAACACTTAACGCTGCACAGAAACAGATTAGAAACCTTTTTTTTCAATGTTTCTTTGTGAAATGTAATTGTGTTCCATTTAACAGATTTATTTCTGTTGCTGATGCAACTTGGTGTGAATTGCTGTTGCCTTGAACAGCAGTCCATCAGGTAAAGTGGGAAGTTTTTTGCCTCATTGGAATGTTATAAGTTTATACATTCTGTGGTGGCAGGTATAAACCTGAGACATGATTATTTGTGCTACCTTTACAGTTAAGTTTTGACAGTGTCCTTGTAATTAAAACAGACTCAGTTGTTCTTCAAACAGACATCTCATCATTGTTGTGATGGTGTAAAATTGTCAAATTAATGATACCATTGACTGAGGAGCGAGCAATGTTTGTTTTATATCTGTGTCCTCTGTGATATCTCATGGACTTAAGAAATGAATAATGTACAATCCTATGGTTTTGGACAAACTACAATAGATTTTACTTTGTTTGAAAACTAATACAATGAACAAAACAGGTACACCATGAACTGAGTATTAAAATAGAAGGATAATCAGCTAGTAAATGTGATTGTGATACATCTCACATGTCTCCGAATTTAACTTCAAAATCTTCACTGGATCTACATATTTCATTTATCTCAGTGAGAGTTAGAAATTCTTCACTTCTCCCAACCTGACCATGAAACAATCTCCAAAGAGATTCTTCTTCATTCTGCAACTCATTGACCCTTTCCATTTTGATCAAAGCCCCTGCTTTGAATAATCTTCCTTCCCAGAGAATCCCAGAATGACTCTCCAGTATTCTTCACAAATGTGAGGCCAGCTTTTCTTTTCACAGAACACTGGCTACAGCAAAGACCTCACCAGCCAGGATGTTTGCTGATCTTGCTGCGTTCCCTCAAATGAATGATCCCCGTACTTTGTAACCCACTGCCACTTGCGCTGTATTGTGAGTGACACAGATCTCCTCTGCTCAGTCACAGCTGGCAGGATTTCAGGGACCCTGACAGCATCACTGATTTGAGAATGTGTTGCTGGAAAAGCACAGCAGGTCAGGCAGAATCCGAGGAGCAGAAGAATCGACGTTTCAGGCATCAGCCTTTCATGACATCCTGTCTTGCTGTGCTTTTCCAGTAACACATTCTCGACTCGGATCTCCAGCATCTGCAGTCCTCACTTTCCCCTACCATCTCTGATTTGCCAGCCAACGTCTCCAACACTGACCTGAGTTTGAACAACTCTTGGAGATCCAGCTGCATGTGGTCCTGTTCTCTGAGTTCCCAAACACAGACACCTTCTAGGTCAGCTGTTGTCCTGGGACTACAACTAAATTCAACACATGGCCATGCACCCAAAGACTTCCACCCTCACTGCCTTGCATCTGTAAACTCCTCTTCAAAGACTTGTCCTGAACTGACCATTGACTGAAGGGCAGGCAATGTTTGTTTCCTATCTGTGGGCTGTGTGATATCAGGGGAAAAAAACCTGACAACAAGAACAGCCACATTTCTGGGCAAAATTGCAAATAAATAATAGTTTGAAATATCCCAATGTTAAAAATGCTGAGCACTGAGTTTGCCCTGAATGTTATATCGTCACAAAATTCTAGTTCCTGCTGCATGTAGAGTTTATACTGATAATAACTGACCACTACAACATGTTTTACCAGTTTTAAAATGTCACTTTAACATTGCAAAGTCCAATTCTTGTCATGACCATCGGATATAATCACCATAACATCGTCGTGGTATTTTCATTTTGAACAAGTGATCACCATGAAAGACCAGTATTCACTGTCCATTCTGTTTCGTTCTTGTGGCAATGATGGGGGAGTGTCCTTCTTTAACGGTTTGGAGATGCCGGTGTTGGATTGGGGTGTACAAAGTTAAAAATCACACAACACCAGGTTATAGTCCAACAGCTTTAATTGGAAGCACACTAGCTTTCGGAGCGACTCTCCTTCATCAGGTGGTAGTGGAGGGCTCAATCCTAACACACAGAATTTTTGGAAAAAATTTACAGTGTGATGTAATTGAAATTATACATTGAAAAATTGATTGTCTGTTAAGCCTTTCATCTGTTAGTTTCACTTCTATCATGTGTAAATCACAAAACCTTTTTTTAAAAAGTTACATTCTCGGGTTAGCTGTTAACAATGGTGATAGCTAGACAATATGTTGAAGGTGTTGGCCCCTGTGTTCTCTGTCTATACCATGATGTTTAGATTGATTCTAATCTAAAAAGCGAGATAACGGAGTTTTACATAAATTCATGCAGTTTTTGAACTCAGAGTTCTACACGAATACATGCAGTTTTTGAGCAAAGTACAATGTAACTCTGCAAGTACAAATTCACCCCACAAAATATATGTGTGCATATGGGTCTTTGTGTGTGTGTGTGTGTGTCTGTCTGGGTGGGGTTGTGAGTGTGAGAAAGTGATGTGTGTGTGTGAGTGGAGTGTCTTAAGTCTGTGACGGGGTGCATTGTGAGTGTGGGAGTGTGTGTGCCTGTCAGGGTGTGTGTGGGTGTCAGTGTGCAGTAATGTGTGTCAGTGTGTATGTGTATAAGAGTGCCTGTGTGTGTGAGAGATTGTGTGTGTGTGTGTGTGTGTGTGTGTGTGTGTGTATCTGTGTGTGTGTGTAGTGCAATGGTGGTCACCTGTAATGTGACATGAACCCAAGGTCCTGGTTGAGGCCCTCCCTATGGGCACCGAATTTGCATTTGGCACATAGCCTGGTGAGAGGTGGGTGGGTGAACTGTGAGACGATGCAGAGAAGATCCAGTGTGAATTGAACAGTTTGAGTGGGCGGTTACATGCATGGCAGATGCAGGATAATGTGAGGTTATCCATTTTGGGAGAAAAAACAGGAAAGCAGAATTTGAGCTGAATACTGATAGTTTGGAAAAGGGAAAGATGCAGCAAGGCCTGGGTGTCCTTGTATACCAGTTACAGGTGCAGCAAGCAAATGGGATGTTGGCCTTCGCAGTGGAGGACAGGAGTACGGAGCTGTAATTGTACACGGGCATTGGTGAGATCACCCCTGGAGGATTGTATGCAGTTTGAGGCGCCCAGTTTGAGGAAGGATGTTCTGGTGATGGAGGGTTCACAGCAAAGCTTTCCCAGCCTGATTCCTGGGATGGTAGGACTGATGTACGAGGAGAGGTGGGATCAGTGATGGGTACGTTTCCTGGAGTTTTGAGAATGAAGGCAAATCTCACAGAAACCTTTGAAATACGAACCGTTCTGCACAGAGTAGAGGCTGGAAGGGCGTTCCTGAAAGCAGGGGAGTCGGGAACCAGGGGTGATACTCCAAGGATATAGGGTAGAACATTTAGGAGTGAGCTGAGGAGAAATGTCTTCACTCTGAGTGTGGTGAGCCTGCAGAACTCTCTGCCACAGAAACAGCCAAAACATTGAATGTTTTCAAGAAGGAGTTGGAAGTAGGTCTTGGGCTGAAAGATATCGAAAGTCCCTTGGGGAAAGCAGGAGCAGGTATTGAGGAGGATGAAGCAGCCATGATCCTACTGAATGGCAGAGCAAGATCGATGGGCTGAATGGCCAAATCCTGCTCCTATTTCTATGATTTGTTGGCAATGGCAGTTTCCAGATGTGCAACTTGAGGCTCTGGGAGAAGTGATAGGGCGCCCCAGGGCTGGGCACGGGGAGGGGAGGGAAGTGCCAGGAGAGCACAGGAATGGTCCACCACTGGTGAGCAGTGTGGGGGCATGGTGCCAAGGGCCTTCACTGGGAGCCAGCATCCTTTTCCCCTGGGGTTGGTGAGGAAGGTTTTCGGAAAGATGGGAGGCCAGATTGAAAGCGGCAGAGAGAGGAAGAGTGATCACAATAAAATATCATCCTTTTATTTTGTTGGGTGGTGTTCTTCATTTTGCCATAAGTTGAAGTTACCTTGGGTTCGTATTCACTGGATTCCCTCCCAGGAAATATATGCCATCTCTCTGTTCAATGTTTCCTGTCTTCAACCCCACCTCCCTCTGATCACTCCAGTGTTATGTTGGGGAAAAGGACTGAGATAGTTAATGGGCTATTCAGGCGTGGAATCTTCACTGCGGATTCAGATCCTGGATGTTATTCCACACGGAGACAGTCTCCTTTACCAGGAGGGAAATTAGCTGGTTCAAGACAAGAGGAGGACCATCACTTTCTCAGGGTCAAGGGGAATGTTGGAGAGTAAACATGGCCCTTGCCTGTGGCATTCACTGTGGTTTCCATCCACACAGTGAGCACAGGCTGGAACGGTGAGCCCAATGTTCATTCAGGATCTTTCAAAGCCCCAGCTGATGGGAGGAAGATTTTAAGGGGTTGAGGTGGGGTGTCCCTGCAGTTTGTATTCACAGTCTAGTGGGTCTGGGGGTGTTATGAATGGCCTAACCTGTGATCTCAATCCCGATGTGTGTCATTAAATGTGATTGTGAGAGTGATTAAAGGCTGTCTCCTCTCCACCTCCTGCATCTCTCATCCTGTTGCTTTCTTCTCTCCAAACCTGATGGTGTCCCATTGTCCAGTCTCTGTGAGATTCAGGCTCATTCAGCTCAATGTCTGCTCTTACTCCACCCAATGTGGAAGAAATAACTGCTGCTCCAGGGTGGCCCTCAATCAATGTCCCCGTGGGTTTTCGAGAATCTTGGGATGACGTAGGAATCCAAACTCTGTCTGATGGTCCAGCAGCTCCCACTCTCATATCTCCCTGTAGTGCCTCATTTCCCACATCACATCACCTCATGGAGTCGTCATATTGTTAATCCTACAACGTTCGCCATCAGCCACACCCCTCGCAATCTCAGAAACCTCCTCCAGTCCCTAGATCTCCCCAGATCTCTGGAACCTCCACCAGCACCTACACTCCTCCCTATCCCTGTAACCACCTCCAGCCTAAAACACCTCTACCTATTCTGTGTCCTCCTACAAAGCCTATCTACCCTGTAACCTTCTCAAGCCCCTACACCTCTCCCTATCTCTGTAACCACTTCCAGGCCCAGATCCCTCCCTATCTCTGTAACCCCCTCCAGCACCTACTCCCCTACCTGTCTCTGTAACCCCCTCCATCCACTGTCCCTCCCTATCTCTGTAACCCCCACCAGCCCCTACCTCCTCTCCATTTCTGTAACCCCCTCCAGCCCACTACACACCCCTCCCTATCTCTGTAACCCGCTCCAGCCCGCACCCTCTCCCTATCTCTGTAACCCCCTCCAGCCCCTACACCCCTCCCTATCTCTGTAACCTCCTCCAGCCATTTCACCCCCTCCCTATCTCTGTAAACCCCCTCCAGCCCCTACACCCTCCCTATCTCTGTAACCTCCTGCTGTCCCAACACACCCTCCCTATCACAGTAACCCCTCCAGCCTCCACCACCCCCCATTTCTGTAACACCTCCAGTCCCTACACCCACTCCCTATCTCTGTAACACCTCTGCAGACCCAACACCCATCCCTATCACTGTAACCCCCCCAGCCTCTTCAAACTCTCCCTATCTCTGTAACCCCCTCCATCCCCTGTACCCCTCCCTATCTCTGTAACCCCCTCAAGCCCTACACCCCTCCCTATCTCTGTAAACCCCTCCAACCACTACACCCCTCCCTACCTCTGTAGCCCCCTGCAGCCCCTACACCCCTCCCTATCTCTGTAATCCCCTCCATCCCCTACACCACTCCATATCTCTGTAACTCCCGCCAGCCCATACCCCCTCCATATTTCTGTAACCTCCTCCTGCCACTACACCCTAACTATATCTGTAATCCCCTCCAGCCCATACACTCCTCCCTATCTCTGTAACCCCCCCAGCCCCTACACCCCTCCCTATCTCTGTTAACCTCCTCCAGCCCCTACACCCCTCCCTATCTCTGTAACCTCCTGCATCCTCTACACACCACTCTCTATCTCTGTAATCCCCTCCAGCCCTTACACCCCTTCCTATCTCTGTAAACCTCCTGCAGCCCAACACCCTCCCTATCTCTGCAACACCCTCCAGCCCCTACACCCCTCCCTATCTCTGAAAACCCCTCCAGCCCCTACACCCCTCCCTATCTCTGTAACCACCCCCAGCCATACACCCCTCCCTATCTCTGTAACCCCCCACGAGACCCTACACACCATCCCTATCTCTGTAACCCCCTCCAGCCCCTACACCACTCCCTATCTCTGTAACCCCAACCCAGCCCCTACCCTATCCATATCTCTGTAACCCCCTCCATCCCCTACACCCCCTCCCTATCTCTGTAACCCCCACCAGCCACTACAACCCCTCCCTATCTCTGTAACCCCCTCCAGCCCCTACACCCCTCCTATCTCTGTAACCCCCTCCATCCCCTACACCCCTCCTTATCTCTGTAACCCCTCTAGCCCCTGCACCCCTCCCTATCTCGTTAACACCCACCAGCCCCAACTCCCTCCACATTTCTGTAACCTCCTCCAGCTCCTACACCCCTCCCTATCTCTGTAACTCCCTACAGCACCTACACACCCCTCCCGATCACTGTAACCCACTCCAACCCCTACACCCCTTCCTTTGTTTGTAATCGCCTCCAGCCCCTAAACCCCTCCCTGTCTCTGTAACCTCCTGCAGCCGCGACACACCCTACCTATCTCTATAGCCCTCCCTCCAGTCCTTACACCGTTCCCTATCTGTGTAACCCCCACCAGCCCCTACACGCCTCCCTATCTCTGTAACTCCTCCAGTCCCTACACCCCTCCCTCTCTCTAACACCCTCCATCCCCTACACCATTCCTATCTCTATAACCCAATCCAGCTCCTACATCCCCTCCCTATCTCTGTAACCCGCTCTCACAGCCCCGACACCCCCTGCCTATCTCTGTAACCTCCTGCAGCACCTACACCCCTCCCTATCTCTGGAACCCCCGCCAGCTCTTACACACTCTCCCCATACTGTAACCTCCTCCAGGCACTACACCCCTCCCTATCTCTGTAACCACCTCCAGCCCCTACACCCCCTCCCTATCTCTGTCACTTCCTCCAGCCCCTACACCCCTCCCTATCTCTGAAACCACCTCCAGCCCCTACACCCCCTCCCTATCTCTGTAACCCCTTTCAGCCCCCACCCGTACCTATCTCTGTAACCCCCACCAGCACCTACATCACTCTTATCACTGTAAACCCTCTGCAGCCCCTACACCCCTCACTATATCTGTGATGCACTCCAGCCCGTCCACCCCCTCCCTATCTCTGTAACCCCCTCCAGCCCTGACACACCCTTACTCCATCTGTAATCCCCTGCAGCCCCTATACCCTCTCTCTATCTCTGTACACCCTCCATCCCCTTCAGCTCTCTCTATCTCTGTAACCCCCTGCAGCCACTACAGCCCTCCTATCTCTGTAACCCCCCTCCAGCCCCGACACCCCTCCCTATTTCTGTTTCCCCCTCCAGCCCCTCCACCCTCTCCCATTCTCTATAAACCCCTGCCGCCTTACACCCCCTCCCTATCTCTGTAACCCTCTCCAGCCCTACACACCTCCCTATCTCTGTAACCCCCTGAAGCCCTACACCCCTCCCTATCTCTGTAATCCTCTCCAGCCCCTACACTCCTCCCTATCTCTGTAACTCCCTCCAGCCCCTACACACCTCCCTATCTCTGTAACCCTCTCCAGCCCCTACACACCTCCCTATCACTGTAACCCCCTCCAGCCCCTACACCCCTCCCTATCTCTGTAATCCTCTCCACCCCTACACACCTCCCTATCTCTGTAACCCCCTCCAGCCCCTACACCCCTCCCTATCTCTGTAACCCTCTCCAGCCCCTACACACCTCCCTATCTCTGTAACCCCCTCCAGCCCCTTCACACCTCCCTATCTCTGTAACTCCCTCCAGCCCCTACACACCTCCCTATCTCTGTAACCTCTCCAGCCCCTACACACCTCCCTATCTCTGTAACCCCC